>NW_006408524.1:18651026-18681323 GCF_000296735.1 Chrysochloris asiatica
GCCTTAAAAACCCTATGCAGAGTTGCTATGAGTCTAAACTGACTTAACGACACTTAACAACAGTAACAAGAACAACAGTTTAACCCAGGCTTTGCTACTCAAACTGTGGTCCCTGGGTCAACATCTTTGTCCTTACCTGGGAGCTTATTAGAAATGTAGAATCTTAGATCCCATTCTAGACCTACTGAATCAAATCTTCTGTTTAACCCCACTCCCAGGGCTTCATGTCACATGAACGTGTGAGCAACACAGGCTTAATCCAGCCTCCATTGTTGAATACTTGGTGTTTTACGATTATAAACACCACTGTGGTGTGTACCCCCCTATAGGAGCTCTGGTGGCACTGTAGAATCAGCACTGGATTGCTAACTGCAAGATTGACAGTTCAAACCCACCAGCCACTCCTAGGAAAAATGATGAGGCTTTCTGCTTCTGCAAAGATTCATGACTTCAGAAACCCTATATAGGGTCACTATGAGTTGGAATTGAGTTGTTGGCAGTGGGTTTGGTTTTGGGGTTTTGGTGATGTACACTCCAGGAACCCCTGGGTGACACAGTTAGTAAAGTGCTGGGCTACTAACCAAATGGTTGGCAGTTCGAATCCACCCAGAGGCACCTTGGAAAAAAGTCCTGGCTATCTGCTTCCAAAAGATCACAGACTTGAAAACTCCATGGAGTGCGATTCTGCCTTGTATAGACGGGGTAGCTATGAATTGGAATAAATTTGGTGGCAATGTTTTTGTTTTTTCCTTTCTCTTTTTTTGGATATACACTACTAACTACCATACCTGTCATGGCAACATGAATTTAGCAAGTCAGGTGACTCGTTTTTATAGCCCACTATCTTTTTTCACATCTTACTAGAAAGCATTTGCAAGATGCTGAGGTGCTTTCCAAGAATAGCCCATTAATTTATCATCAGGTTTATTTGCTGGTCCTGTGATCTCTTTGCCCTCTCTCTGGCTCCCACTTTGCAATCTTTTCCAATGTGTTGCAAGACTGGGGAAAGGGAGGAGTATGGGTAAAGAATGTCTAGTTTGATACTATTAATTAGTGAAAATCTGTATGCCACTTGAAGTGTTACCTATTTTTTTAAACCACATTTTAAACGAACTTGTTTTGTTAATTTTTCAGTCCCAGTGAAAGGCTGGAACTCAAATCACTGGTTTTAGAAACAACCAAATGAATTTGACTGTAAGCAATTTTTCCTCATTTTCTCTCTGAGCCTCTCTCCAGGGGATCAAGCTCATTAATCTCTATTTTACTTCAACAAGTATTTCTTGTGCACCTGCTGCCTTAAGTCTCTTTTGGAATAAAGTCAGGTAGCAATGGATAAATGGGGAGCACCTTCTCTCTTCCTCTCCTCTCCTTCCTTCCTGTCACTGTAATGTCTCTTCTGTCTGCTGTGCTTTATATATGTTCTCTTAGTCAATCCCGGATTACTCTAGAAAGAGAGGTACCTTTACATTGGTTTATTAGTAAAGAAGCTGAGACTGGGGAGGTTGGTGATTTGCCCATGGCTGTGAGATCAGGATTGCTGGGGTGGTGCTGTGGGTTAATGCGCTGAACTGCAAGGTCGATTTGAATTGTAAAGTTGCTGGTTTAGACTCACCAGCCAGTTCTTGGAAACCCTATACAGACAGAGTTGCTATGAGTTGGAACTGACTCCATGGCACTTAATAACAATATGGGGTCAGGAGTCCTGGTATTAAGGTGAAGGATAATGCATTGGACCACAAGGTCGGAGGTTCAAGCCCACCAACTGCTCCTCAGAAACCCCATATAGGGTCGCTATGAGTCAGAACTGACTCGACATTACTTACCAAAAACAACATGGCATCAGTAGGACTCCTTGTGTGGCATGTAGGATAAGCACTGGACCTTGAACCATAAGGTTGGCAGCTCAAACCTACAAACTGCTGTCCTGAAACCCTATATAGCATTGCTATGAGTCAGAATCTACTCGACCACATTTCACAACAAACATTGGGGTCAGTAAGTGGTGAGTGAGAGGTTAAGCTCAGTCTGTTTCAACTCAGGTCTCTGGCAAGTCTCTCTGTTGCCCTTAGTTCTGCTTCCTGCAGGCCCTGTGGAGCAAGGCATTTCCTAAGCCTTGGAACAGGCAACAAGGAACCCTTCAGAAATCCCAACTTTGAATGGAAATTGAATTCGGGCCTCAGGACCTACTCCACGGGCCTCGGGGATGGGTGTAGGATTGGACCTCCAAGGCTTGGGCTCCAAGCCCACTGTGACCTGTGAGAGTCCAGCTGCTCCCCATTTCTCTGTGAACATCTCATCCGGGGCTCTGCCAGCATGACGGCCACACAGCGTCACCTTGAGTCCAGCTGTCCTCACCAAGTCTCTCTGAAGTCTGTTTCCACTTCTGTAAAATGGGGAGAATAATAATACCTCATTCCTGGCAGTGTAGTGATGATTACAAATGTTGATTCATGTAAAGTGCCAAGTGTTCTCTAAATGGCTGGGTCATAATTGTTGTTAGTGACAGTTAGGCGATGCCTCTGCTGGGTAGAGAATGAGGCCGGGCTTTGGAGAAAAGAAGCGATTTCTCTGAGGGGATTTTCTCCATTACAACATTAGGTCTTTTCTGGGCCATTGTTAGTGTATTTGTGAAGACCCTACCACACTTAAAGAGGGTGTGTGTGTGTGGAGTCATTTACTGGGATGCTAAAGGGTGTGTGTGTGTGAGAGAGAGTTTTTATAGGGTTTTGAGTGCTTGATTTGTTAGAAGTAGATTGCCAGACGTTTCTTCTGAGGTACTTCTGGGTGGACTCAAACCTCCAATCTCTTCATTAGTAGCAGAGCATGTTAACTATTTGCACCATCCAGGGTCCATAGAGAGGAGAAAAGGACAGTTTAGTTCCATCATTCCCAGAAGCCTTCCCTCCCCCCCCCCCCAGTGCCTGATGGATCCCTGTTTCCCTCCCCTCACTTCTTCCTGTCCCTTCTTCCTCCATCTGTTCCTTACATGGACATGTGCCCTCTTTTACTCCACAAGCTCTGAGTGTTCCCATCCACTCCAAGGTGTTTGCTGCCATCTGTGTGCCAGCGAGTCCCCAAGATCTCTCTATAACTTCAGAGCCATGTGTCTCCCTGCTCAGTGGACTTCATCCTAGTGTTCCTTAGCCGCTTCAGGCTCTGCATGTCCTAAACTGATTGCACCTTTAGCTCCCCTTCTGCAATAGAGTAAAATCCCCTAACCATGGCCTACCGTCAGGCCTATGCATCCCTCTCTGACCCTCACTATCATGCTTGGCCTTGCTCACAGTACTTTAGTGGGGTTGTCCTAACAAATCTCTAACTACAGGAATATAATTGACCAGTGCTCCCAGCGGCTAGTGTAGTGGTTACGATTTGGGCTGCAAACCTCAAGGTCAGCAGTTGGAAACTACCAGCTATTCCGCAGGAGAAAATGAGGCTTTCTGCTCCCGTAAAGATCTACAGCCTTGGAAACCCTGTACAGGGTCCGTATGAGTTGGAACTGACTCCACAGCACATAATCACCACCACCCATAACCACCACCACCCAGCGGCTGGCTTCCTCCTGGCTCTGTAGTGCCGAGGCCACGCGTCCGAGGGTTTCTCCCAGCCAATGACCAGGCGACAGGGTGGCCGAGACAGCCCTTCCTGGGCGACCTGGGACTCCTCTGACTGCTGGCTCTGGCTGCAGGACAGCATTGACAGATCCTCATTAAGACTGCTTGGTGGTCTCTGGTGCTTTCACCCAATCACCTCTTCTTCTTTTCTTGCCTCTGTATCAGACTCCATGGACTGCGATCTGACTGTTCTCCCTCTCCACTTCTTGCATAGACATTTCCCCTAGTGAAATTTTTGCACATTTAATTTCATTTTACAATCTGCTTATCCGAGGACCAAGGTGAACATACTGTTTTTTAAACTCATTCCCACCTTGGTGTCTTTGCAGTTGAATTCTTGCTGCCTTGAATGTTTATCCTCTAACCAGTTCCGTCTCATCATTCAGGTCTCCTCTCAGATGCTATCTCCTCAGAGATGTCTTCCTGATCATTCTATCTCAAGTTCACCCCTCACACCTGGCCTCAGGTTCTAGTAAAACACATAATTGAATTCCTTTATAGATAAAGACACTGTATCTGATAATGTTCTGCCGCTATGCCTAATGTTTTCATATTCTGGTGCTACGTCTGACAGTGTTCGCTGCTATCCATAAGGTTTTCAGTGGCTGAAAATTCACAAGTAGTCCACCTCTCCTTCTTCCTACTCTGTCTTAGTCTGAAAGCTCCATTGAAAGCTGTACACTCCAGGTGACCCTGCTGGTATTTGAAATACTGGTGGCTTAATTACCAGCATCACAGCAACATGCAAGTCACCACAGTATGAAAAACTGACAGATGAGAGGTAGAATTTCTTCATAGTGTATCTGAATTATTTGAAAAATTTCCCAAACTTGTATTTTATTGCTTTTGCTTTTCCCTGACCTCTGAATTAAAATGTAAGTTCTGAAGGACCAGGTTTTGTTCATTTGTTCTCAGGTGTGTCTGCTGCTGTGAACAGTGCTTAACATATTATAGGTGCTCAAATGCTATTGCTTGAATGGATTGGTTTATCCTTTACCAAATCTGTGTCCTACTAATGGTAAGCCTTCATCAGAAGAGTTGGTCATAACCATCCCCTCCTCCCCTGGGGACTGCTTCTCTTACATACTTTTCAAACTTATCACTTCTCTCCATGTTTACAGCCCTGGCCTTGTTCACGCTTTTCACCCAGATCCTGGTTGTGGCTTCTTGTCTACTTTTGACAGATTTGTGTCTTGTAAAATTTTGGAGAATTATTGCTATTTGTATTAAGTGTAATAATGATCTTGTGGTTATGTTTTATAAAGTCTTTATATAAGAAATACATACCAAAGTTTTCATCAGTACAATGATGGACTTGCTTTAAATTACAGCATGACTTTGCTTATGTTGTATTCTTTGCCTGGTACTTCCTTCCTTCCCTCCAGGCCTCTTTTAGTCCTTCCTCTTGGAGAAGTGGTTTCCCAGATGTTTCTACATACGTGTTAGAAACATGCTCCTATGGTCTTCATATAACCACCTCTTCATAGAGCCTCTCTGAATCCTCCTTTGGAAGCGGTGTCTTTCTTCTGGGAATACACACACATCATCTTTTCCTTATTTCTGACAGCTACCATTCTGACACTTCTTAGAGGTGTGCTGGACTGCAAGGTCAGTTTGAATGGCAAGGTCTGCAGTTCAAGCTCACCAGCTGCTCCTCGGAAACCCTGTACAGTGTGGCTATGAGTTGGAACCAACTCATCGGCACTTAACAACAACAACAAATATATATATATATCTCAGAATTATTTTGGTTGCAAGTGACCAAGACCTAAATCAATGAACTTCAGCAAAAAATCTAACTTATTGACTTACCAAATGCAAAACATCCAAGCTTTAGGCATAGCTGGATTCAGTAGATCAAATTATGCCCTCAAATTTATTCTTTTTTTCTATTTATCTATGAATCTAGCTATCATCTCATTCTGCCTATCTATCATCTATCTATCTACTTATATCCATCTATTGTCTGTCTATCTTTCTTTCTTTCTTTCTTTCTTTCTTTCTTTCTTTCTTTCTTTCTTTCTTTCCTTTCTTTCCTTTCTTTCCTTTCTTTCCTCTGCTTTCCTTAATGTAGGCTTCACTCTTAAACACCTATTATTTGTGTGGTGGCTCCCATTTTCATTATCACTAAAACAGAAGAGAAAGAGCGTTTTCTCTTTTCTTTAAATTCCAGTGTAAAGCTTTATAGGCAAGCCTTGTTGACCTGGATTAACCCATACACCATACCTGAACTAGGGGACAGCTGGATGCACTGATTGGCCAGGCTCAAGTCAGATGGATACCCCTGGAACTGAAGGGTGCGTCTTACTTCATCAAACCTCATAAAGTGAGTTGGGCAAGTGTGCCATGCCAGTTGTTGTTGTGCCATGCCAGTTGTTGTTGTGCCGTCGAATTGATTTCAATTCATAGTGACCTTATCTAGGGTTTCTGAGGAGCAGCTGGTGGTTTGAACCAGCAACCTTGAGGTTAGCAGTCCAGTGCTTATCCTACAGTGTAAAGAAACCCAAGCTGTTAGGACATCTTCCATGCCTATGTTGTTGTTGTTGTTATGTGCCATCCTATAGTTGCTATTTAAATATTAGTAGTATGTAGTTGGAGTCCTGGTGTGGCGCTGTGGGTTAATGTGCCAGACGGCAAAGCCATTTAAACTGCAATATCAGCTGTTCAAGTTCACCAGCTGCTCCTTGGAAACTCTCTACAGGGTCGCTATGGGTTGGAACTGACTTGATGGCACTTCACAACAACATCAACAACAGTATGTAGTTATCTGGGCTAAAGAATAGTGAGATACTACAAGGACCCTGAGATCAATTCCCTTCTCTGGTACTAATCTTGCTTTCTCTGGAGTGGCCCACGTTCCTCTTTTGTTAACTCCTTACATCCATTCTGCAACCACCACAAATTGCCATTCAGATGCATGGCAACTCCTGTGGGTCAAAGTAAAACTGTGTTCCATAGATAACCCATTGCTACTCTTTTAACTTTATTTTTTTGGTGTTGTTAGGTGCCATCGAGTCAGTACTGACTCATAGCGACCCTATGTACAACAGAATAGGTTGTCTTTATTCTGAACTTTCTGAGTGAGTCTCATCACTAATTGGACTAGTGCCCTTGTTTCTTGGCAGAGCCATTCTAGATTCCAAAGGGGAATGTGATTTGGATTAAAGAACAATAGGGGACATTGTAGTGTGAAAGTAGAGGAGGTAAAAAGCACCTCTTTGGGAATTTTGGAAAAGCCTACTTGGAAAGGAAGCGAGACGTGTAAAAGGTGTCTCATCAGAATGTTTCATTCATGCCATTAGGGTTGATTCCTGACTCCTTAGTAGGCTTAGAAAACATAGGACATGAACAGGAAGTTCGTCCGCTTTAGGACAGACAGAAGAAAATTGGGTCATATGGGCACTGTGTCTAGTTTATCCCATTGAATTAAAGTGAGTGGTTTTTAGAACCCATGTGGGCTGCACCCAACCAAAGTTCAGTGTGCCAGGGGGTATTTCTGCCTGAGGTCTCCCAGCTCAGTGGACACTTAATGTGTTGAGTAGTCCTAACAGCTTGGGTTTGTTTTGGAGGGAATAAAAAATTAGCCATGAAACGAACAGAATGCAAAAAGCCTGGCTTTTGGAGTCTGATGGAACTCGGTTAAAATCTCCCAACTTAGACTGGATGCTGTTCTGGAGGGCAAAATGTCATGAAGAGAAATGTTAGAAGAACTGACAATATTGGAATATGAATAGTAGATTAGATAAAATTACCTATCAGTGTACAGTTATAGTTTATAATTATACTATGGTTAGTCTTATTCTTACCCTTAAGTATTTATGGGTAAAGGGCCATGAGGCACATAACTTAACCTTAAATTGTTTAGAGAGAGACATTTATATTTATCTACGTATATAGGGGAGTCCTGGTGTGGCGCTGTGGGTTAATGCGCCAGACTGCAAAGCTGTTTGAACTGCAAGGTCGGGGGTTCAAGCTCACCAGCTGCTCCTCGGAAACCCTACACAGGGTTGCTATGGGTTGGAACCGACTCGATGGCACTTAACAACAACAACATATTTAGGAGTCCTGGTATGGCACAAATGGTGAAGCATTGAACTACTAACTGAAAGGTTAGCAATTCAAACCCCTCCAGAGGCATTCAGAAGGAAGAACTGGTGATCTGCTTCCAAAAGGCCGCAGCCTTGAAGACCCTATGGAGTGTGCTTTGCTCTGCTCACGTGCAGTCACCATGAATTAGGATCAACAACATCCGCAGACATACCTGTCACCTGTCTGTCACTTTATCGTACTGTGGTGGCTTTCATGTTGCTATGATGCTGGAAGAGATGCCACTGATATGTCAAATAGGGTCAACCATGGTGGGCAGATTTCAGCAGAGCTTCCAGACCAAGATGTTTTTGTTAAGTGCCATTGAGTTGTTTCTAACTCATAGTGATCCTGTGTAGGGTTTCCAAGAAGCAGCTGGTGAGCTTGAACCTCTGACCTTGTGGTACCAACTGACCTTACAGTCCAACACATTTACCTGCAGTGCCACACCAGGAATCTCAGACAAAGATAGACTAGGAAAAAGTGCTTAATGCTCTACTTCTGAAAATTAGCCAATGGAAACTCTCTGGGTCACAATAGAATACTGCCCAACATAGTGCTGGAAGGTGAGCCCTCTAGGTTGGAAAGACTCAGAGTACTCAGCGGCTGCATGGATGGACTCAAGAGTCCCACTGATTGTGAAGACAGTGTAGGGCCAGGTGACATTTCATTCCGTTGTGCATGGGTCATTATGAGTCAACTCTATGGCAGTTAGCAACAACAGATATATGGAAAGGGAGGAAGGGAGGAAGAGAGAAAGTGAAAGAGAAAGAGACAAAGCTACAAGCAAATGAGGCAAAGTGTTGTTGTTGTTAAGTCCTGTAGAGTCGGTTCTGACTCATAGCAACCCTGTATAGGGGTTCTGAGAAGTGGCTGGTTGGTTTGAACCGCCGACCTTGCAGTTCAAACTATTCTTGCATTCTAGTACGTTATCCCACAGTGCAGGTAAATAGTATATGGGTGTTCTTTTTGTTTGTTTGTTTGCAAGCATTTTTTACATCCTATTTAAAATAGCTAAAAGAGCAATATAGCATGCTTTCCCCCCTTACCTGACCTCAGAGACACACTGGTGTATCGGAGGTGTTGCACTGGTCATGATGTGTAGGTTGACTTTGGAAAAATGTCCCAGGTGATTCTGGTTTTCTTGCAATTCAACCTGATTGAAAGGCAAGAGCTGACCTCTGTTGTCACAATCGCATTAACATCTTAAGTCTTTCATTACAATACACCTAGGGATCATAACTTCTCAGAGTCTTAAATGAAATAATCTTTGCGATTTAGGACTAACAGACCTGGAAAGAAATATATACCAGAGACTTTACAGGAAAGGCAAGGAGAGTCTTTAGCTAGAAATTTTATCTTATGGACCTAGGATTGCTAGAAATAGTATCTTTCTTAATTTTCTAAACATCACCTTAACACTTTTCCCAAGCTTTCAGCCATTAGGTTGGTAGAAAATCCAAATAGCCATTATTGGGCCTCTTTGGCTTCCCTGCTCCCCTCCTTCAATTCACAGTGGATTGCATTATGTCTCCCAAAATATATGTTGAAGTCCTAACATCCATTCCATGTGACTGGGACCCTGTTGGCAAATAGGCTTTCTGCCAATGTTACCAGTTAGGTTAATATGAGGTCATAGTAGAGTTGAGTGGATCCTAATCCAATGTGACTTGTTCTTATAAGAAGAGAAGAAGAGACAGAGACAGAGGAGGAAGATGGTCATGAGAAGAGAGAGGCAGAGGTTGGAGTGATGCATTGTAAACCAAGGAACACCAAGGATCACTGAGGCGCTACGAGAGACGCATGGGACAGTGACTCTCTTCAGATCTCAGAAGGAATTAACAGCAGCAGATATCCTGATTTGGACTTCTAGCCTCCAGAACACTGAGTCAATCCAGTTCTGCTTGCACAAGCCACTCAGTCTATGGTATTTTGTTAGAGCAGCCCTGGGAAATGAAGACATTGGAGCTCATGGAAGCCCTAAGAACCAGAGCAGCACAGAGTGTATTAAGAGAAGAAGAGACCCATGTCCCACTCACTCATGGTCCACACTGGTCCAGTGGAGCCTCCTGGGCCCAGCTTGGCTCTCTTCAGGTGCCTTTGCTGCTTCTCTGCTGTGCTTAATGAACAGGGAGTCTTTGGCCAGTTTGGGACCTAATTAATATTAACCTGAGGTGCTGCCCTGCTGTGTGAGCTTGAACCGCTGGCACAGAGATGGGCATCACCCCTGTGAGGCCCTACCACCACCCTAGTCCTCAGCCATATAGCAGGTGCAGCTGCTGCTCCTCATGAATCCTTTTCCTCCTTCAGAACCTTCACAGACACTTAGCATTCTCCGTACCATCCTCCTGGACGCCCCATCCACCCACCTGCATAATTGCATCAGGGAGCTTAGGGTTTACAAAAGGCAGAGGGAGCCTCAGACTCAGCTGCCTGGCTCCTTGCTAGGAATTGGAGGTGGAGATGGGAACCACAGAGAACACAAAGCAGATGAATGTCAGAAATGACCTGACACCCAGGTTTTCATCTCCTATGTGTAGTTCAATTTAGAATGAAAAAAAAAAAAAAAAAATTAAACATACTCCCATTAGCAGCCTGAGGTGGGCGAATCAGATGAAATTCTACCCGCTTTACCTGGTTTTGGCAGCTGTTTTCTCTTTAACCACCAGATGCCACATCTAAAAATTCCAGTGTAGTTACAGGTGCAAACCAGCACACACCTTTCAGGGCCAACACAGTTGTGTTTTTTTAACTAAATGTTTTAGTGTTCAGAATGGAGGTCTCAAGATAACTTAAGTGGTTCAGGTTTTCCCTCCCTGTGGGACAATATGTTTTTTTTTTTTAAATCCACAGATTCAGTGGGATTAAACTAATGCTGAAAGAATAAACGATGACAAAACAGTGACTAACTGACACCCACCGACACGTCTGTCGGATTGTTGTAATTTCTGCTTTTCTAGCTGTGACATTCACAGAAGTTTCTGGGCAGGTTCAATGTAAAAAATCAAAAGTGACTCCATTTCTGGCTTCTGATCCAAGAGGCCAACATGAAGCAGCGAAAGGACCTTTCCAGCTTCTCCAGGTACCCCTGGGGCAAGGAAGAGGCGATCTCTCCATAGGGAAAACCCACATAGGGCTTTCCTTCATGAGGTGACCGCTTTTCTCATGAAACAAAAAACTAGGGTGAATCTAATTTGATGGAAAAGGGAACGCATATCCTTTTGGTGCCTTCTTTGTGCCAGACGTCTTATACCTACCTCATCTTACAATGCCCACAGAAGTCCTGAAAAAATTAGTGAAAACTATGCAACCCCATTTTGCAGGTGGGAAAACTGAGGCCCAGAGAAGTTGACTCACTTTCCCAGGGGCACACAGATCATGAGTAGCCAGGCTTCATGACCTCTCCACTGTTGAATCACATGCTTGTTTATTTTTGGTTGGAGTGCAGTCTGTTTGGCTTCTTCCCTTTATCCTCTCCTTTGCCTACTTTGCTTCTTATTTTCACCGACTTCCTGCTTTAGGTCAGATGCCGTAAACACTGGTGCCTCCTCTGACAGATGACTCTTCAGTCAACCTGGTAGCAGGAAGATGCACATGTAACCACTCTCTGGAGACTTGTTAGGCCCAGTCTGATGGCACTTCCTTTGGAATAACCTATGCTTGTTGTTGTTGTTGTTGTTAGGTGCCGTCGAGTCGGTACCGACCCATAGCGACCTTATGCACAGCAGAACGAAACACTGCCCAATCCTGGGCCAACCTCACTATTGTTGCCATGCCTGAGTCCATCGATACTGCCCCTTGGCCAATCCATCTCGTTGGGGGTCTTCCTCTTTTTCTCTGACCCTCCACCTTACCAAATATGATATGGTGGGACAAATCTTCCCTCTTCTCTTCTCTCTCCCCTTTCTCACCATCACAGCTTGAAATTCCGTCTCTGTGCCAGCAAAAGTGAGCATGGCTGCTGTGCCCGTCTCTGGCTAGATGAAAGAAAGGACACTCTGGTTTTGTTTGTGTATTTATGACACTTGACAGACATGAGAAGTGTGCATTTAGGAAATGTCAGCTCAACGTCTGCAGGAGGAGTTTGCTGACGTGGCCTCTGCTGACAATGTCCTCCTTCTCTGCATTGTATACATGGTCCCCTTCAGCTACCATAGCCATATGAGGGGACTTCAAAAAGTTCATGGAACAACAGGATTAAAAGTTAATGGGGACAAAAATGGGGTGGGGAAGATAATGGAATATTTCCACGAACTTTTTGAAGACCTCTTGTATCCTAGAATTGCAATGATATTTGTTTGGAATTTCCCTGAACATAGATGAGGAGAACAAAATTCTTGCTTAGGAGAGGTGTTCTGTAGCCCAAACTTGTGAAATAGGAGTCCCTAGATAGTAAGGTGGAGGGTCAGAGAAAAAGAGGAAGACCCCCAACGAGATGGATTGGCCAAGTGGCAACATTGATGGACTCAAGCATGGCAACAGTAGTGAGGTTGGTCCAGGATCGGGTAGTGTTTCGTTCTGCTGTGCATAAGGTCACTATGAGTTGGTACCAACTCGATGGCACCTAACAACAACAACAGATGGTACAACTAGTTAATGTACTTGGTGGCTAGCTGAAAGACTTGGTCATCTACTTTAGAAAAGTCAGTTGTTGACTACCTGATGGGGAGCACAGTTCTACTCCAGCCCACATGGAGTCTCCATGACTTGGAGTCAACTTGCTAGCAACTATTAGTGGTATAGTAAGGAAATCACTTAAAGTCAGATATGGATTCAAGTCCTGGGGATCTGTTAGCATCTCTGACAAGAACGTACAGGCTCTAAGAAGCTTGGGAACTTGCCCAAGGTCCCCCAGGTGGAAGGAGGCAAAGCCCAAAGTTGAATCCATCCAGTATCTTCTCTGGAGCAGAAAATTTCCCTGTGCTCCAAGCTCAATGGGACATTTGTCCAGCCATACTCACTTTTGCTGGCACAGAGATGGAATTTGAAGCTGTGATGGTGAGAAAAGGGAGAGCGAAGAGGAGAGGGAAGAAAGTAGAAATAGGGCAGGAGAGAAAAAGTCCTGAGGTAAGATATTGGTGCTCTTAGCAGCCAGAATCCTCTCTTGAATATGAGAGAGCCGTTTATCAGACAGCTTATCATTGGCATGAAAAAAATAAATGTCGACAGCATCTTTCCTGGGACTGGAGAGCTGGGGAACACACATCCGGTGAAAGGTTTAAAACACAAGGAGTGTAAAAACATTTTTTCATTCAGTAAAATATTGTTGTCTGCCTACTGTGTGCAATCATCTACTCAAGTCCAAACCATAAAGTCAGACAGGGGACTGGGTACCCCCTTCCAAGGACCTGTCCTATGCTAGGAACACTTGACAGTGTCTCCTTCAGTTTCCAAAGGAGCTCCAGGAGGTTAGTCCTGTTGTTTCCAATTCACAGATGTGAAAACTGAGACTCTAAGAGGCTAACTTGAGTCTCTCAGGCCCTTTGAGAGCAAGAACTGCCCTGGAAAAAGTTGAGACTTTTGGAGGGTTCTTTACGTGTATGAAGAAAGACCTCTTTTTGTTTTATTTATTTATTTTTTTGCCTTGAATATAAATTCATAAAAGGCTGCATGCAGGCTTATACAAAATTCAGTTGCAGGTAGCTGACTGTCGTTGCCCACTGAGCTTCTTGGAGCTATCATGTATGGGCCAAGCCCCAGACTGAGACACTTTTACTCATTGGCCCAGTTATTTTTCTCTTTTTTTTTCAAACACGATGATTCCAAAGGAACCCCAAACTCCTGAATTCTCTTGGTGACCCAGCGTGTGCTGGGCATGTGTACTGCTTGTTAATTGAGAATTCTTCAGGGACATGCCCTTGCCCTTGTCCCTCTGCACATCAGCCTTCTCCAGGTTGAGCCATGTGAATGAGCCCCAGTTCTCTTGGGGCAAGCTGGGGAACACATGGAAAATGTATTGATGAAAGGGCTACCATCTGGCCTGCATGTCTTGAAGAGCCAGGTTAACACTCAAGGGCCAGTATTAATGCTAGATCTAACAGACTGTGTTTTGCTTCGCACTTTTGAATGCCAACTATGTGCCAGACCTCGTGCTAGGATACGCTTTAATCCTGAGAGGTTTGTTTTGTTGTTTTTATTACATGGATGAGGAAACATAGTCAAGTAACTAGTCCGTGGTTTCATAGCTGGTAGGAGACAGAGTCCAAAGTTGACCACAAATATAGTTCAGTAACTTTTCTCTGGCCTCAGACACAGAGAAGCTTTTGTCCTGTACCTTTGAGACACCTGTCCATTCATCTGTTGCCCATGAAATGGTAGACATGACTGGTATCGTTGAATCTACTTGGCTGATTCTTTGGAGATGATCAAGCTTGGAGATGGGATGGATGACATGTAATCTACTGTCTTCATCTGCTTGTTTGCAGAACAGTCTCTTTGAGGGCTGGTCTCTGCCTTTTTCTCATACACACATTGTTAGAATGAAGTGAGGCATTTGGTTTCAAGATAGACTGTGGACAGGTAAAGTCAGGGAGCACTAGGCAGGGCCCTTGCTGGTGTCTGGTTGGCTGGAACAATGTTACCAGAAGCCCTTGATAAACGTCAACAATTGAATGTGAACTTGAGTGGTATTGTCTGTGCTGCTGACTGAGAGACAAGCATCACCTCTCCCATTTCCTGATAACTTGTACTCATAGAATGTTTATGAGATGCCAGACACGATTCTAAGTCATCTATACGTAATAACTAATTTTCACAACAATACTTTACAGAAGGGACAACCAGTATCTGCCCATTTTACACATAAGAAAACTGAGGCAGAGGTGTCACATAAGTTGCCCATGGTTACACAGTCAATGAGGAATCATCGGGTGGCACAAGTGGTTAAGTTCTTTACTACTAACCAAAAGGCTGGTAGTTTGAACTCATCCAGAGGTAATTGAAATGAAAGGCCTGGTGATTTGATCCTGAAAGGTCATGACCTTAAAAATCTTGCGGAGCACATTTCTACTGTGCAGTACAGGAGTTGAATCCAGCTCCATGGCAACAGGTTGTTTGTTTGCTTTTTTGTTACACGATAAACAAGGGAGCTGTGATGAGAATGTAGGGAGTTGGCGTCTATAACATTGATTACAAATAAAGAAGTTTCTTCCAGGCACATGGTCAGCTCTGGGAGGAAGGAGACAGGAGTTGTCATTTCTTGCTCCCATTCCATTTTTGTTTCTTTATTGTTTTTCTTTGACTATTTCATGATCTTAGCGTTATTTTTTTCCTCATCCCCATTTCCCCTTCTCTCCCCCCCGTTTCTGTGCTGGCACATAGCAGCCAGTCATCGTACTTTGGCTGAGTGGCTTGTCTGTGAGCTAGCTCCCTGAGATCAGGACCTGTGTGCCTGAGAATCCAGTCACTGCCACAAAGCCTACTGCATAATGTATGCCCACCACATGTTTGTGCAACAGAGGGGTGATGGAGGGGTGGACACAAAGACTGATGAACGTCTATGTGGTACCTGGAGCTCAGCCCCCAAATGACCTTTCCTGGTGAACAATGAGATGGGGGCACACTAAAAAAAGTGGAGGCATAGCAAGAAGCAGAAACTATGAGAGTGGGTTAGCACCTTATATTGATGTGCGGTTCTAGTATATTTGTCTCATTTGTTCTTCATAACATATGTTAGAGGCAGAACAGGTAACACAAGGAGGCTTCAAACAGTTTGTGGAGAAACAGAATTAAAAGAGAATGGAAATCTTCCCATGAACGTTTTGAAATCACTTCATATTACTTCCATTTTACAGATGAATAAACTGAGGCCAAGAGAAGTAATTTGCTCACGATTACACGACTCTCTGTTTTAACAGTTCTCCTGGGGTTGGCCAGACCCAGAGCAGGACAGGGATCCAGGTGAGCTGCTGAGCAGTCCCTGTGGCCAGGTGAGACTGAATGAGCAATAGGAACCCTTTGGCTGGGCTAGCAGGGATGTGAGCCAAAGGAACGGACTGCTTGTGGCAGAAATACAGCCTTCAGGTGACCTGACTGTTATTAAGCTCTACTGACTAAGGTCCAGTAGATTCCAACTCACAGTGACCGTACAGACAGAGCAGAAGGGCTCCTTGACTGTACCTCTTTATTCAGCAGACAGCCTCATTTTTGAGCCCCAGACCTTGTGGTTAGCAGCTTAGTGCTCAACCCACTGTGCCACCAGGATTCCTTCTATTAATCCTTGACACTCAGATTTTAGAGGAAGGGGAGCTAGGACGTGGATACCCATGGCTCTGCCACCAGATGGCTGGGTCAGTAACCCCTCTTTTGGGCCTCTCACGAGGTCACCTGGCAGGACCCCAATAAAAACCACAGTACGATCCCCTTATCAGTAACTCCAAATAGGATGTTTACACTGAACTCCATGAAAGAAGCTGCTTGTAACCACTTGAGCGAAACCTTCTGGGAGATGTCCTTTTGCTAAAGTTCAGATGCTCAGGTCCCGGAGGATTAACTCCTTATGTGAATCTTGCCTAATGTGAAATGGTAAAACATACTGGAACAAGTTTAGGCAATTCTCTTAGTGAAATGCCGTTTGAATTCTTTCCCTCATCTCGTTCCTATGTCATTGCTGTGAGTCAGACTTCCTTCATCTCTTATCTCCTGAATGTTTGTCCTATATCCAGTCTAAACTCTCCAAGCCACCTCCCCAGAGCTGCCATAGTGCTCTCTGTGACCAAGTCCCTTCTTGTATCTAGACCATCCTGAGCTGAGGTCTACCCATCCCCAAAGTTCATACTCATTCTTCCCCTATTTGCTCCTCTCTCAGCAAGGGGAGCAAGAGATCTGGGGCAAGAGTCCTCTGGCATAGAATTGTGTCTGGTTTTTTATCATAGATTCTTCCATCTGAGCGGCCTTGACTCCCATAAACTCATTAATGCTCTTAACAGCTTTTCAATGTGACATCAGCCACCCTGGGTTCATGCTCTGAGCGCGTTTTGACCTCCGGGACCTCTTGTTATCAATGTGGCGATTTCCAAAACAGAGACTTGGGTTTCATAGCTCTTCTGGGATTAGGCTGGTGACAAGGAAAGAAAGACTCTATGTTTCAACTACTTTAGACAGGTGGCTTTCAACAGAGTCCAAAGGAGAAAGGAATGCTGTCTCTTTGATTTTTTTTTAAGTCAGATCTGTGGGTGTGTACTTGGCTTCTGGGTCAGCCATTATACTCTAAGAGCATTTAATTAACAGTGAGGGTCCTTATTGTAAGCATAGAGTTGAGGCGGGCTCTTAGACACCTCTGTAATGCAGTGTTTCTTACACATATATACACACTTACATACATTCACACATACTCACACTCTCTTACACACTACTCTGGATGGGTTTCCTTAAGGCCACACTGATGAATATTAGAGAAAAAGAAATCAGGATCTTTCACTCTGCATCATCTGCCTAGAAAACGGAATTTCTTTGTTGCTTGCAGAACACTGTGATACCAAGAAAGGAAACCGATGGGACTTCTGGCCACATTGCAAAGTTGCGGCAAGGGAAAGAGTTCTTTTTTTCTCCTTCCTTAGGAGTTCTGGGGGAGAAAAGTCATGCTGTTTTCTGACCAGGGTCGATGCCCCAAGTTTTGTACTTTCTCACGAATGTGCAGGGGATCTGGTGTCTGGACTTGGCAGTACAAATGAGGTCAGATGCCACTTGCTTTTGTCCCCATCTGCATAATATTCTTTTCACTTTCTCGGAATCCCGTCCAGTTGTTTCTAAACGTATGCAGGAAGGAGTGTCGCATGTACAGAAAAGCTTTTTGTCCTCTTTGAGGTAGATCAATAATGACAACAACAGGCCACACGCATGCCTCAGATAACCTCATTTGATCGTCGCACTGACCCTGTTTTGGTGACTCTCCTCAGTCTATGTCCTGTTGAATTCCCTTTTGCTGAGTCGCATCTACTTTCTCAGTTGTGTGTTACTTGTGGTTTCCCAAGCACATCATGTTGGTCTCTCTCCCAAGGATGTTCTTGGGCTTGTCTGTTTGGAAAATTCCTTTCTCTGCTTTAAAGTGGATCATGGAGCAAGCACTGACTCATTCAAGAGGCCTTCCCTGACTCTTGTCCCCTCACCCTGAGGGAACACTCCTTCTTCTTAAAAAAACACAACGTAAAAACACAAAACTTTTTATTTTTAATTTAAAAAGTTTTTATTGTGAATTGAGTGATAGTTTACATGGGATAACATCGGTTATACACTCATCCTATTGTATTTCGTTTCATTTAAATGATTACAATACCCTCCATGCATCATTATTCAACAGTACAACAGTATTTGCTTCTATTCCCACTGTCGTTTTTTTTTTTTTTTTGAATGTACACAAAAAACACTCAGGAATATATAATCATTTAAACAATCAAACAAGCAAGCCTGCCTCCTGGCTGACAGCACTCAGTCCCTCTCTTTCCATGAGTCTAGAGTCCTCAGGTGCTCCCTCTCTCCATGTCCTCATCTCTGGTGTCCCTGCTTCTCTGGATAAGGTCCCGCATGCCATTTATGCTCTTCTCCCTTGATGATCCTAGGGTCCTCTGTTCCTGGATTGTAAGGTTACCTACTCTACTGTTTTTGTTACAAACTTCTACCTTTACAGTTGTGACAGTCACAATTAGTCATGATAACAATTACTCACTTTTGAGTCATAAGAATCTTATCCCCATCTTTCACGAGACCTGTCTAGACAAGATGAAAACTATTCAGTGGGGTTCTACCTTCCCCTGAACACTTTTGAAACCAAATTCCCTCTTGAAAATTTGTAAGCCAGTCACTTTGTGCCTTTATCATCCCCTCATTTTAGGTAGCCAATGTCTAAGTTGCCCGTCTCTATCTACCATGTATTCAGAGGGGATAGCATTGATACGTGATATGAAGACTCCTTCCCTCTCCATTGGTGTTTTGTGCTACTACATCCATAAGTATAGGTCAAGTTCCTCAAATTGTAGCAATTTACACTTGTTTCCTTTATCAAAATTTAAAATTTTTTTCCTCTAGTTGAGTTCTGATCATTAAGCCATTGAAGCTAGGTCAAATGGGTACTATCTGCAAGTTTGGGTGTTCTTCTGTGTCTCCTCTCACTTCATATCAGCTGGATGCTTCATTCTTAGCTCCAGCCTTTCATGGCTATATCCTTGTTCATGGGCTCAGGTGTCCTCAGGTCTTACCACACTTCGAACCAACCAGCCCTTCCTCTTCTCTCTCTCTCTCATCTCCAGGTTGACAAGAATCTATGGAGCGTGGTCCAATTCAGCCCATTTCATCATTGCTGCCTTTCCCCGATTTCCACTCCTCAGTAGACCAACCTGGTCGCCAGCAAGCTTACATGCCTGCTCGAAAATACAAAACTTTTTATTGTGAATGGCATGAAGGTTTTCAGGGCAAATCAGTTTTCCATTCAACAATTTATACACATTTTGTTTCATCTCCACACATTGATTTAAATCTCCACAATGTAACTTCATTTATCCCACTTCCTCCTTATGTTTTCTGTTTCCATTCCTTCTACTTTCCCAACCCCTCTGAACTTTGTCCTGGGGGAAATGGCACCCATTTGATCTCAAATGGTTGATTATTCTCATATGGGCATACCTCCCTAATGTTATTATTAGGCTGAAAACAGAGCCTCAGGGGATGACTCTCCCATTTTTTGGCTCTTCTGTCTTTCTGTGTATGCATGTCTATAGTCATTGTTATGTGCCATTAAGTCGGTTCCAACTCACAGTGACCCTGTATAAGGATTCTGAGGAGCCACTGGTGGGTTTGAACTGTCGACCTTGCAGCTCAAACTGAACTCGCACTGCAGTGCATTCTACTGCTATGCTACAGCAGGACTCTTATTTGGACTCCAGTAGCGTGGTGGGTTGTGAGCTGGGCTGCTAACAGCAAGCTCCTCAGTTTGCATCTACCAGCCACTCTGTGGGAGAAAGATGAAGCTGCTCCCATAAAGATTTACAGCCTGGGAAACCCCATATAGGGTCACGATGAGTTGGAACCAACTTCACGATACACCACCAGCAGCAGCATGAGTTGGAACTGACTTGATGGCACATGACCACCACCATCATCACCACCACTGCCTTAATTAAGGAGCCCTGGTGCCACTGTAAAGTAAGCAATGGACTGTTAATCACAAAATTGGCAGTTCAAATCCATTAGCTTCTCAATGGGAGAAAGATGAGGCTTTCTGCTCCTGTAAAAACATATAGCCTAGGACATCCTATACAGGGTGGTGGGTTTGGTTTTTGGTTTGGGTGGTGCTGTGTGTTAAGTGTTGGGTTACTAACCACAAGGGTGGTGATTCAAACCCACCAACAGCTCCCTGGAAAAAAGATGAGGTGTCTGCCCCCATGAGGATTTATAGTCTCCAAAACACTAACGAGCACTGTGACTTTGTCCTATATCGAGTCACTATCAGATGGAATCAACTTGATGTCAGTGAGTTTATTACCTTAATTATGTATGCATTGTCTACCATGTGTGTAAACTTCAGTGTTCAGTTTGGCATATTCCTGGTACCACAGAAATGTTCATTTGGATTCAATTTGAACATTCTTTACTTTGGCTCAGAGAGTAATATTGACCCAGATATATAGGGGACACAACTGAGGTGCAAAGAGGGTACACAACTGGCACTGAGTCTCACAGCAGCTCTGGGATGTACGCAAGCCACAGTGTCTTGTCTTTAATTCCAAAGTCTTTGCTTTTCTAACATGGTCTACCACTTAGCCTTCTCTGAGCCCAACCTTCTCCCCAGCTACATAAATTCAGTGGTCTCTTAAAGTCATCAGGACTCTGTGTAAATCCATCAGTTGAAAACAGATGAGAAATCAAGGGAGAAGAGCACAAGCAGAATGTGAGACCTTATCCAGAGAAGCAGCAACACCAGAGATGGAGGCAGAGATGGGGACAAGGAGAGAGGGAGCAGCTGAGGACTCTAGATTCATGGAAGGAGAGGGACTAAGAGCTGGTGGCCAGGAGGCAGACTTGCAGAATGTGCCCTTTGGTGATGTAAATTATTATATATGCCTGAGTGTTAAAAAAAAAAAAAAAAAAGCTAAACTGAATACAGAGAAATACTGTTAACTGATGGTCCGTGGAGGGGATTATAATCATTGTAATGAAACAAAGTATATGATTTGATGAATGTAAAACAGATGATCTGCCCTGTAAACGTTCACTCAATTCACAATAAAAACTTTAAAAACTTAAAAAAAAGAGAGAGAGAGAGAGAGATGAGAAAATGGTGAATCATAAACAGATTGTCTTCCTATCACTGGAGATTCATTAGTGCAAGGTATTTTCATGAAGAAGGTAGGTTTGCTCTCCTAAGGCTAGGTTAATGTTGATGGATCTTCATGGGTTTTCATTAAAGTCCAGTTCAGCTGCAGATAGCGTAGATAGATTATTTACAGAAGCAACAAAAAGATTATTTTTAAAAGGTCACTGATTAAGTGGCCCTAAGAACTTCATTTAACTAAGACTTTGGAGAATCTGAATTACTAGGTTTTTGGAAATGTGAATTCTACTTCCAGTAATGACCTTAAATTTCACTTAATAATGGATGTTGATGCCTACTTCATAGATTGTTCCAAATATGAATATATCATTCCTCTCGCTAAGGAACATCTTCTCTCACCAAGATACTTCCATAGCCCCAATTGTCCCACCTGCCCTTATACACTGAAACATATGTCACAGTCCTAACTTTCTTCCTTCCCTTACCTGTGAATGTGACTTGCTTGGAAATAGGGACTTTGAAGATGTTATCAGTTAAGTTATCATGAGGTCCTAATAAAGGAGAGTGGGTTTTAATACTATCTGAGTGTTGTCTTCAAAAACGAAGAAATAGAACTGGAGGGAAAATGGCTTCATAACCACAGAGATAGAGATGAAGCTGTGCTGCAGCTGCAAGCCACAGAATGCCTGTAGCTACCAGAAACTTCTGTGGAAAAGACCTTCTGTGGCCTTAGAGAAAGCCTGGCCCCAAACTCACCCTGATTTCAAATTTGTAGTCTCTGGAACTGGTAGACTATACATTTCTGTCCTTGTAGGTCATCCAAGTTGTTTTAACTTGTTAAGGCATTTAGGTAACTATGCAAACCTCCAAACTAATTTCCATACAGCATAGTCAGAAAAACACAACTCTTAAGTTTGGCGCATCCATGCTTATAGCCTTTTCATGACTTTCCATCCACTGGCTACTCAGAGTGTGGTCTGTGGCCTGATGCTCTTTTGTGAACATTTGTAAGCCACGGGAAAAGACCAAGTGAGAGAGAAAGCATTTAGGAGCTTTTGTAGTAATTGGCAGAGTAATTTTTGTCTGTTAAACCTAATGATAAAAAATTGGGACTTGTGTTTTCTATGTCTTTTTAAATTTCAAGTTTTTAGTAATGTGTTTTTATTGTATTTCTCTAAACTATAAAGGTATGACCAACCAGAAATAGTTTGGTGGGTTTTCTGGGTGGCACAAACACTTACGGGATCAGCTGCTAACTGAAAGATTTGACTTATCTCCCCCGCCTCCCAGACGTTCCTTAGAAGCAAGGCCTAGTGATCTGTTTTGAAAGGACATTGTTGTTGTTGTTGTTGTTAGGTGCCATCGAGTTGGTACCGACTCATAGTGACCCTATGCACAACAGAATGAAACACTGCCCGGTCCTGGCCCAATCTCACAATTGTTGCCACGCTTGAGACCACTGATGCTGCCACTTTGCCAAATCATCTCACTGGGGGTCTTCCTCTTTTTCTCTGACCCTCCACCTTACCAAACATGATATCCTTCTCCAGTGACTGGTCCCTTCTGACAATATGTCTGAAGTATGAGAGATGACGTTTGGCCATCTTAGCCTCCAAGGAGCACTCTGGCTGCACTTCTTCCAACACAGATCTGTTGGTTCTTTTGGCAGCCCATGGCACTTTCAATATTCTCCTCCAACACCATAACTCAAAAGCATCAATTCTTCTACTGTCTTCCTTACTCACTGTCCAGCTTTCACATGCATATGAGGTTATTGAAAATACCATGGCTTGGGTCAGACGCACCTTAGTCCTCAAACTGACATCTTTGCTCTTCAACACTTAAAAAAGCTCTTGTGCAGAAGATTTGCCTAATGCAATATGTCATTTGATTTCTTGACTGCTACTTCCATGAAAGGACATGTTGTTGTTGTCAGGTGCCATTGAGTCGGTACCGTCTCATAGCGACCCCATGCACAGCAGAACGAAACAATGTCCAATCCTGGGCCAACCTCACTACCGCCGCCACACTTGAGTCCATCAGTGCTGCCACCTGGCTGATCCATCTCATTGGGGGGTCTTCTGAAAGGACATAGTCATTGAAAACCCTAATGGGGTGCATTCTGCTCCGAGACATATGGGGTTACCATGAATTGGAATGGACTCATTGGCAGCTGGTTGCTTGGGCCTCAAGGCCTGAGGCTCTGGCCTTGCCCCTCTCAGGGTTTGGTTTGTGGTCCTCTCCCCATCCTTGTTTGTTTTACAGCACACTGGCTCCTTCAAATCGTCATCCTCATTCTGTAGGGAGCTTCCCAAAAGCTTTTCCCTCTGCCTGGAATGATCCCTTCTTGCCTACTCTGACCATGGATTGAATTCCTGCCTATCCATCAGGTTTCACCTCACACATCAACTTCTCCGAGAAGTCTTCCTTTCCCCCACCCCCAGACTAGCCAGTTATCTATCTGCACTGGCTCTTCTCCTTCATAGCACTATGCACATTCATCATTAGATAACTATTGTAGGAGTCATCTTTAAAGACTATTTTCCTACTGGAATATATATTTCATGAGGGAAGGAGCCATGCCTGCCTTGCTGTTTGTGCCCTATGATCCTGGGACCTTGCACAGTGCACATATTGGTGCTCAATAAACATTTCCTGAACGATTATATGAAGGTTTGATTGGAAATGAGCTTTTTAAATTGTTTGAACTGCAAGGTCGGTGGTTTAAGCTTACCAGTCGCTCCTTGGAAATCCTATATATAGGGTCGCTATGGGTCATAACCGACTCAACGGCACTTAACAACAACAACAAATACATTAATTATAAAAATGTTAGTTATAATTTTGAAACAAGAGAACAGTTGACAAAAAGCAAGTCAGAGAGGAGGGACTTATAGATCACATAATTAGGTCATCGTTATCTAAGTAATCAAAACTTGCGTGAAATATTTAAAACACCTAATATCCAGGCTCTATGAGGAATGCAAAACAGAACCTGGAGACATGGCCGTTTGTCATTGGTTTGGTTGTCTTTATAGCTCTGGAACTGAGATCTGGTTGATATAGTCAGTCAGACCAGATCTTAGTGGTTAGAACCGTGCTTTGGTTGGAGCGCAGAGCATGATAAAGGAAGGAGCAGAAGGCATATCTGGAGAGATAACAATACCCAACCATATAAGCAGTTGAAAAGAGTTTGGACTTTATTTTAAGATCAAGGAGAATCATAAAGGTTTAAGGGAGTAGGGTAGAGAATTGAGAAAGGAAAAGAGGTTCTGGATCTTTTCATAAGATTCTAATTATTCAGGGGTTAATGGTCCTCTGTGTTGATTGCCCTCCCTATGAGACAGGACTGTGAAAGTGTAGTCATCTAGACATGGAAGGCTCTGGGGGTAGGGAGCGCCTAGCAAACTGGTACAGTCATCCAGACTAGAAGCATGGCAGCTAGAAGAGGGGACTAGGATCCTGCTGGCGGCAGCAGCGGACTAGAAAGAGGCAGAGGCTACAGGTAGAATTGACAGGCTCTGATGATGGATTAGCGATGGAAGGTGAGGCAAATGGAGTAAAGGGTGAAGAGTGCTCAGGTACCTGGTTTAGAAAAGTGGAAGATGATGATTCCTTTTCCAGAACTAAAGCATCAAGCTGTTCATGCTGTGTTTGAATTGGGCCAACCTAGAGTCAATGTAGAGACTGAGGTAGGCTGGCTCAGATTTGGGCTTTCTGATTTAGGCTTAGATACAATGATTGCAGGTGGGTGGACAGCAATACTGCTTTATTTGGCTCTGGTAGCCTTGGGACCCCCCCCAAAAAAATCCCTGGAGGCTCAGTGGGTTAAGTGTTGGACTGCTAAGCAAAACGTCAGCATTTTGAAATCACCAGACACCTTGGGGGAGAATGGAAGGCAGTCTGCTTCCCTAAAGATTTACAGCCTCAGAAACCTCAGGGAATAGTTCTGCACTCTCTTATAGGGTTGCTATGAGTCAGAATGGACTTAACAGCAGTGGGTCATGGGCTTGGGATCACAGCAGCCAGGGAGGAGGCAGGGGCTGATGTGGACTCTGCTGCTTCAGTGGAAGGAATTCTGCATTAGTTATGTGTGCACTGATAATCCTTTGTTTTATTTATCTGCATCGTGCTCCACGACTTTACCCAGTTTGACTTGTATACATGTCGCCATCTGGCACTAGATCGTGCACCTTTGCAGTCAAGAGGAGCAGAATGAGAAGGATTCATTCAGAACCGCAAGTCTGTGGCTGTGTTATAGCCAACCCCGAATATGTTGGAATCAGCCTTTGAGGTATTTTGTAGGTAAAAAGTGTAGTTGAATTAACTGAAACAGATTTCAAGTGGGAAAAAAGCCTTAGACTCCAGGGCTTTCTTCTGCCTTAAAACATTAAAACGACCCACACTGGCTGAGTTTACTCATGGAGAGGGTTAGGGCATGCTGCTTCTGAGAGGTGAGAGGTAGGAGGATGTGGCTACAGCGTTATCCCTCATCCTCATCAGACACTGTTTTAATAGCCCCCACAGCATTAGACAGACTGCACTGCATGTGAGTTAGTAGAAAGTACATTAAGTAGGGAATCAGGGTTTCTCAAAGTTTGGTCTGTCGGCCCCTTGCATCCCAACTGACAGAATGGAATGAGGATCCCAGTGGTCTGAGAATTGCCACATTTTAGACACGCTGACTCCCCAGGTGACTCTGATGCACACCTTATTTGAAGATCACTCCTGGGAAGGTTGGAAGCTTACATATCCAGGCAGACAAACCTCTGTGTAGCTCTAGCTTTTCTACTCACTGACTTTGTGACCAGGGTTGCCTCTGCTTCTCAGCCTCAGGTGTGTCATCTTTAAAATGGGCATAGTAGCAGTGTCTACCCCAGAGGTAGGTGGTTGTGAGGACCCAGAAAAGTGCTCTACACAGTGCTTGGTAGGCAGTGAAGTGACTAGTAAATAGGGGCTTTGTTAGCTTGTTGTCAGCTGCCATTGAGCCGATCCCTAACTCATGGCCATCCCATGTACAGCGAAATGAAACATCACCTGGTCCTGCACCTTCCCTAGGATTGGTTGTAGATTGGATTTTCACTGGATGACTTTTGGAAGTAGAATGCCATGCCTTTCTTCCTAGTTCCTTTTAGTCTGGATGCTTCACTGAAATTTGTTCCGTATCACCTGACAGACTGGTGATGGGTACAAATAAGTCACATTGGCCTGGAATGAAACCCCAGTCTCCCTCATGGAAGGTGAGAATCCTCCCACTGAATAGCTAATACCCCTCTAAATGGTAGCTATTTTGTGTCATTATTCAGCTTTGACAGGGAGCCGACTTAGGGCAACTCATTTGTCTTAATGAAGAGATATAGAGCTTAGCACACTATACAGAGATGATGGCACTTCAAGAAGCTTCTGGAAAAATGGAATGAAAAGATAATGGAATTTTCCATGAACTTCTTTTTTTTAGGTGGGAGAACTGCATGTTTATTTATTTCTTTGGCTGACATGTCACAATGTGCACACTTGTTCACCAGAGAAAAGTCAAATACTTTGATGAGGCTTGTTCCCTTTCTCCAAACACTGACTACAGTTCCTTTCCATGAACTTTTGAAGCCCCCCTTCATAGTTGGTGGAGCTAAAAAACATGTGCACATTTAACTTATAAAAACAACTATGGAGCATCTCAATGAAATGGACTGACACATTAGAAGCAACTATGGGCTGAAATATAACAATTGTGAGGATGGTAGGGCCAGGTTACTATGAACTGAAACTGACTAGATGGCATCAAACAACAACATTAACAATAATCCTCATTTCCCACCTTTTTATATCATTTAAATTTCTGCAAATTTGTATGTTGTATGCATATTCTTTTTTAAATCCTATGCCCTATATTTTTCTTGCATATGCTTTAGGATTGCATCCATAAAGCCAAAGAGACTATACCTTACGATGGAATTAAAAGCTTTTTCTAAGTCAGTCTTTGAATACATGTGAGTTTTGCTTCATGAACTAACTTTAGAACCTCACCCCCACAGAAGGCGTGACTCTACTATAGTTAATACGTGATGATTGACTTATTTTTGTGCCTTCATTTTTTTTTTTTTTTCCAGCAAAATTTGAAATAATAACATCTCATGGGCTGCTGGGAAGATACATGAGATAGCAGTTGTGAAAGGCATTTATAGTTCTTAAAAAGAAAAAGTTTTAAGTAAGCCCACATTAAAATGAACAAAAATGGTATGGTGGGGGTGGCCCTTCAAGGTTAATTTCTATAAATTGGTCTGCAGTGTTTTGGTGTGTTGTCTCAGCTATGAGCACTCTTGCTTGGTATTGAATTAGGTTAGCATCTTAGAGGGCCTCTCTCCTTTCCCCCAACCTCCCATACATCTACTGAGGGAACAATGGCTCTATTTCTCATGGTTCAAATACAATTTGGACCTTTCTGTCTTACATATCCTTTAAATGCTGGTTGCTATAGGCTTGCAGAGTCCTGGTGTGGTGCTGTGGGTTAATGCACAGGACTGCAAGGCTCGTTTGAACTGCAAGGTCAGCAGTTCGAGCTCACCAGCCGCTCCTGGAAAAGCCTATACGGGGTCTTTATGAGTCGGAGCCAACTCAGTCGTACTTAACAACAACAACATAGGTTTGTATTTATCCACTTTGTGGAAAGTAGAAAACGACCAGTAGTTCTCCCAGCCATATTTTGTTGCATTTAGAAGTACCGCCTCCAGAGAAATAATCTAGGTTGTCTGGCTAAGTACTGCAGAACCTTAGAATCTTGAAAGGAACTTTCTGTGCCGTATTTGAAAATACTCCATAGCATCTCTGATGAACGGTTGTCCAGATTCTCCTTGCACACTGCCATTAATGAAGGGGATTTGTTACTCCTCAAGGTGGCCCACCCCTTTCATTGTTGACTGTTAGGCATCTTTAGAATGTACTGGACTCTGACTCCCAAGAGATCCTATTTATCATGCCTTAGAAAATATGTCTCCAGAAATTTGAAGATGATGGACACATAACTCCTTTACCACAAACAACCTTCCTGCCATCCTACGCAACATGCCTCCTGTCTATTTTTCACATGTGCAACTAGCATTATGTTGTTGTTATGCTTATAAGTCGGTTCCAACTCATAGCTACCCTGTATAGCATTTCCGAGGAGCGGCTGGTGAGTTTGAACCACTGACCTTGCAGTTCAAACAGACCTTGAGGTCGAGTGCTTATCTTATGGTGCCATACCAGGATTCCAGCATTTATGTACAAAGTACAAAAACAGAAGGAAGCATTTCACAAAAATCTCTCCTCTCCACATGCTTTGTTTTTCCAAGTGCTGATGACATTTTTGCCATTCAGTGTGATTCAATGTCTTACAGGGTTGCTTGAGTTGGAATCAACTTGATGGCAGTGCTTAGATAATAAGAAACAAAACAAGAGCACCAAGAATGTGAGAAGCAGTGGACAGTGAATAAGTAGAAGAATTGACGCTTTTGAGTTATGGTGTTGGAGGAGAATATTGAAAGTGCCATGGACTGCCAAAAGATCCAATAGATCCATTTTGGAAGAAGTACAGCCAGAGTGCTCCTTGGAGGCCAAGATGGCCAAACTTCGTCTCTCATGCTTCAGACATATTGTCAGGAGGGACCAGTCGATGGAGAAGGATCAAATGTTTGGTAATGTGGAGGGTCAGAGAAAAAGAGGAAGACCCCCAATGAGATGGATTGGCCAAGTGGCAGCATCGATGGACTCAAGTGTGGCAACAGTAGTGAGGTTGGCCCAGGATTAGGCAATGTTTTGTTCTGCTGTGCATAAGGTCGCTATGATTTGGTACTGACTCAATGGCACCTAACAACAACATTGCTTGGCTGGAGTGCTGTGGGCTAATGTGTCAGACTGCAAAGTCATTTGAACTGCAAGGTTGGTGGTTCAAGCTCACCAGCTGCTCCTCGGAAACCCTATACAGGGTCTCTGTGGGTCGGAATCTACTCGATGGCACTTAACAACAACAATTTGAGCCGCTGGTTGAGTTCAGTTCCATACGTGAAGTTCCATTCCAAGGATCATAGTTTCTGGTTCCTCCAGTCTCTTTCTAGCTCGTAAGCCTGATCTTCTTTATAATTTTGAGTTTTGTTCCACATTTTCTCCCACTCTATCCAGGGCCTTCTAATATGATCCCTTTCAGAGCAGCTAATAGTGGTAACCACTCACCATCGAGCTCTTCTGGTTTCCGGGTTGTGGAGCCTCATGTTTCGATAGTCCATTCATCCATTGGAATAATTGTTTCCAAATGTCTCCAGTTTTCATCACTCTCTTTCCTCTGGACAGGGAGAGACCAATAGCTTCAGTACTTCAGATGGCTATTCATGAGCTTTTAAGATCTCAGTCCCTACTCACCAGGATGTAGAGCATGAGCATGATCTTTGTGGACTATGTTATACCAACTGACCATGGCATCCCCGATGATGGTCCTGAGCCCCAAGGCCCAGCCACCCTTATGGTTTCCTATAATCTTTATGGAAACAGATCACTAGGTATTTTTTTCCAGGGCATCTCTGGGTAGGTTTGAACCACCAACCATATGTGCCATCCAGGGGTCTAACTATTTCTAATCCTGTGCTCTTCACATTCTTGGTGCTAGGTCCTCAACTGCCTCTGTATTTCCTCCTTGGGACCCTTTAATCACTTTTAACATCTTTCCTCCTTCTTTTGCCCATCTCTATATGAAGGAAAAGCATGGTATTCACTCATTAATTAATTCATTCATTCCACAACTCAGGTGTGGAGGGCTGGCTTCATCCCCTGCTTTTAGACTTCTTCCTCCTACATGCTTATCATCTGTCAGAATGTAGAAGGAGTTTGCTGAGAGCAGGAGCAGGATGTTGATACGTCTTTGTGAGGGAGAGTGTCTCATAGTAGCTTTTGTAAAATAGATCTCCTTGGGAACTCATCGATGCATAAATCTTATCCTGAAAGGCATTTGAGATGTTTATAATAATAAAAATTATTATTTTTAATAACCAGGTTAGTAACTCTTGTTTCTAAATGTCCATTCTAAACAGGAATGCTGATAGTTTCTTGTTTTCATAATCATGTTGGTGTGTCCCTAATTTTTTGGTTCCTTTTTGGAAAGAAGGCTATAGGGAAAAAAAAAAAAAGCATTTATTTGCTCTTCACAACTAACTCATTGCTGCCAAGTCATTTCTGACTCACAGCGCCCCTAGAGGTCAGAATGGAATTGCTCCATAGGCTTTTCTGAGGAGTGGTGCTGGTGAGGGTGGTGGTGGTTATGTGCCGTGGAGTCGGTTCCGACTCATAACGACCCTGTACAGGGTTTCT
>NW_006408524.1:18681848-18683474 GCF_000296735.1 Chrysochloris asiatica
TTTCTCCAAGAAAGACGCAGGGTTTGAACTTTATCTTTACCTCTAATCTCGAGCTGTTGATAGCTGGGAAAACCCTTACAGACCCCAATATCTCCTCCTTCATCCCAACCATGATGTTCTGGATGACTTGGCTTTTCTGCAGATGTGTCAAGCAGAGAGGGGGTTGTTTTCTTTTTCTGCCAGTGCAGTTTGAAAGCCAACCCAGCCAGTTTCCATAACTCAGGGCAACCACAGATCACTTCCACATCCCATTTTTCACAAGTGCTATCAGCTTCCTCCTCACTAAAGCATCACCCCATGTGGCTAATTTATAGATGTGTTTGAGCACTGATGGGGAGTCCTGGTGAGACACTGTAAGATTAGCACTGTATTGCTAACTGCAAGGTTGGAAGGTTCAAACCCACCAACTGTTCCCTGGAAATGGTATACAGGGTTGTTATGAGTCAGAACCAGCTCGATGACACTTAACAACAATGGCTGATGGAGTGTTCTACATTCTCACTGCCTTGCTAAGAGTGTGAATCCTTGTGTGTGGAGTCCCTCCGAACCAGTTCCCTAAAAAATTAATCAGTAGTCCAGGCAAGTCCCTTCCTCCTAACTGCCCCCAACTGCCCTCCCCAATCTGCCTAAGGCACCATCTCTCCCAAGGAATCCACAGGAGTAACTGGTATATCAGGCACCCAGTGAAACCACCATCATCTCCTGGACACTCATTTCCATATGGCTTGTTTGTCTTCTCATCCAAAGCAATCTCACACTCCTCACCATTCCACTGGACACTACGGGACCCTTGTTTTCTCATCAGCAAAATCCCTTGTGTCCTCAGGCCTTTCTCTAAATGGCCCTTTACCTTCGTGCTCTCACTAAAACTAGGCTACCTTTGGTGGTCACTGCTTCCATCAACTGTGTTTCATCTCATGACTCCCACTCACAGGCCCAGAGGTGGCTAGGGGAACACCTCACTCCTTAGGGCTGCATCAGGTCATTTTCTCACACCCTTCCTGAATGCTCTGCTCACAGGTCTTTTGAAGATCTTGACATTGGTCTTGACCGCCACTGCCCCTTCTTATTATAGTCATCTCCTGGGAGAGTTTTCACCTGGCCTGCTTGCTGCTGTTAACTGCTTTTGAGCCTTTGACTCTTGGAGATCCCATGAACAATGGGATGAAATGCCTTCTGGTCTTGGGTTGTTCCTTTGATCAGCTGCAGATTGGACCAATAGGATGCAAACTGTTTTTACTGACTGATTTTTGAAATTTTTCTCACTGATTGATTTAAAAAATGTTTTATTGTGAATTATGTGATAGTTTACATGGGAGAACATTAGTTTTACATTCATCCTATCGTATATCATTTTACTGCCATGGTTACAATACCCTCCATGTATCATCAACCAACCAAAGGATATACACTACAAGCCTGCACCCTGGTCGTCAGCACATGGCCCCTCTCTCTCTGTGTACCTAAAGTTCCCAACTGCTCCATCTTGCCACGTCATCGTCTCTGCCTCCATCTCAGGCATCACTGCTTCTCTGGGTAGGGTCCCACTCTCCGCTCTTCTCCCTTGATTGTTCCAGGGACCTCCGCTCCTAGACTGAAAAGTTAATCACTCCCATCCTTGCTACA
>NW_006408524.1:18687244-18707169 GCF_000296735.1 Chrysochloris asiatica
ATATTTGCCTAATGCAATACATCATTTGATTTCTTGATTGCTGCTTCCATGAGTATTGATGTGGATCCAAGCAAAATAAAGTCTTTGATAGTTGTAATATTTCCTCCATTTCATGATGCTATTTATTTATTGATCCAGGGTGAGGATTTTTTGTTTTCTTTGCATTGAGGTGCAATCCATACTGAAAGCTATAGACTTTGATCTTCATCAGTATTTCAAGTTGTCTTCACTTTCAGCAAGCAAGGTTGTGTCATCTTTGTATCACAGGCTTCTTCCAATGAGTCTTCTTCCAATCCTGATGCCACGCTTTTCTCCATAGAATCCACTTCCTCGCATCATTTTCTCAGCATACAGATTGGTGAAAGGATACAACCCTGACCCAACCTTTTCTGATTTTGAACTATTCAGTATCCCCTTGTCCTGTTCTAATGACTGTTTCTTGGTATATGTACAGGTTTCTCATGAGCTCTGTTGAGTGTTCTGGGATCCCCATTCTTCTCAATGTTATCTGTTGTTTGTTATTATCCACATGAATGCTTTCGTATTCAATAAAACACAAGTAAACCTCTTTTTGGTATTCTCTGCTTTCAGCTAAGATAATCTGACACCAGTAATGATGTCCCCCAGTTCCATGTTCTCTTCTGAATTCTGCTTGAATTTCTGGCAGATCTGTGTGATACTCTGCTGCAACTGATTTTAAATTATCGTTAGCAAAATTTTACTCACATATGATATTAATGATAATGCTAGACAATTTTTGCATTCCATTGTATCACCTTTCTTTGAATGGGCTCAGATATGGATCTCTTCCAACTGGTTGCCTAGGCAGCTGTCTTCTAAATTTCTTGGCATAGATGAGTGAGTACGTCCAGAGCTGCATCAAGTTTATTGAAAGATTTCAATTTGTATTCCACCAATTTCTGGAGCCTTCTTATTTGCCAGTGCCTTCAGTGCAGCCGAGATATCTTTCTTCAGTATCATCAGTTCTCGATCATATGTTGAAAGGGTTGAACACCGACTGATTTCTTTATGGCACTGTGACTCTGAGTATTCCTTTCATCTTCCTTTGATGCTTCCTGCATCATTCAATATAGAGTCTTTCATTACTACAAGTCAAGGCTTCAAATTTCTCTTTAGGATTTTCCAGCTTGAGAAATACTGAGTGTGTTCTTCCGTCTTGTTGTTTTAACTGCAGGTCTCTGCATAGTTCATACTTTGTCTACTCGAGCTACCCTTTGAAATGTTCTGATCAGCACTTTTACTTCATCATTTCTTCCAGTTGGTTTGGCTTCTTTCACCATGGAAGCTACTTCCTTACCATGTTTTTGTTAGCAACTATGAAGCTAACCTAGACTAAGGGTGACCCTGTGTATGAGAGGATAAAATGCTGCCAGTCTTGTGCTATTCCCCTAATTAATTGCAGGTCAAACTATTGTGGGTCATAGGGTTTTTACTGACTGATTTTTGAAGCAGATCTACAGGCCTTTCTTCATAAACTCGAAGCTCTGCCATCTTACTAGCACTGAAGTCTCCACTGACAGACGGTGACAGTTGTGCAAATCATGCATTGTCTGGGACTAGAACCTGGATCCCTGGCATGGAAGATAAGAAGTCTACTGGCAAACCACCAGTGCCTCATGGTACAGTGAAAGACTGTGTCTCAGGCCAACACTTCCACTTAGGCAGTTGATCTGATCTCCTTTCACCTTCTCAAGAACATTGCTTGCAAGTGTTCCCCCTGATTGCACCATCAATTTCTCTCTTTCAGCTTTATCATTCTCACTAGCATGCAAACATACTCTAATTGTTTTTCTCTTAAAAAAAAAAAAAAGAAAAGAAAAAGAGAAATGCTTAATTGATATATAACATTCCCCTATAATTAGCTATTGCCTCATTTCTTAAATCCTCTTTGTAGAAAAAAATCCTTAATTCATACCTTTTTGTACCTGCTGGCTCAGTTTTTTTCCCCTTCAATTGACACCAATCCTATAACCAACTACAATTCCATTGACCTTCTTTATGTCAACACCACCCATAACTTCTTCATTGGTTCTCTAGAGAAGCATGCCCAATGAAGCATATATGTATATATTTAGAGAGGTTTTTCTTAAGGAAGGAGTCCTGATGTGGCACTGTAGGTTAATGCACTGAACTGCAAGGTTGATTTGAACCAGAAGGTCGGTGGTTCAAGTTCACCAGCTGCTCCTCGGAAACTCTATACAGGGTAACTATGAGTTGGAACTGACTCAACAGCACTTAACAACAAATCATAAGGGACTGACACAAGTGGTTACAGATGCTGGTGAGTTCCAAGTCTACGTGCCAGTTCTCAGACTGGAGGCTTCTCTTGACTCACTGGTTACAGGGGCTGATGAATCCAAGATTGGCAGGTGAGATTCCCAGGCTGCACAGACTAACAAGTCTCAGGACCGGCAGGCAATATGGCAGATCTGGCTCAAGTCCAAAGAACTGGGGGCCAGGTGATAGAAGGCCATACACCTGGAATATTGGCTTATTTAGATCAAGCAAATAGCAAAAGAGCTTTGCCAGGCATCCATATATATTGGAAGCACCCCAAGAAACTTCCTTTCAACTGTTGGACTGCTATTAGCAGATCTCATGGTGCATGACCTGACAACTGCCAGGCTACTGCGAATCATGGTCTGGGACAAGTGGACAGAGAGCTTTAACCATCACAGGCCAAATACAGGCTCTGTCATATATAATGTCCAGCAGCAGTTGACACGCTCCTTCTTAAAACACCTTCTTCATCTGACGATGAGATACTGATCTCCATACTTTTTTTTCAGATCAAGTCAAGTTGTAAATGGTGTGAATTAAGACTTAATTTTTATCTGATATGGACAATGAGCAGTTTTAGTATTCACTAATTTGTAGTTCCTCTTCTGTTATTTGGAGTGCTGATGTGGCACTGTGGGTTAATGCACTGAACTCCACAGTTAGTTTGAATCGTAAGGTTGACGGTTCAAGCTCACCCGCCACTCTAAGGAAACCTCATACAGGATCACTGTAGGTTGGAACTGACTTGACGGCACTTAACAACAGCAATAACTTCTGTTATGTATTAAGTTTCATATGGCAAACACTCAGGACTATGATATTCCATTACTCTATGTGTCTGCTTCTAGGCCAGTAAAAACATTGTCTTAGTGGTTTCATAGTTAAGTGCTAATTTCTGATGGAATAGGCATTATCTGTCCTCCTACATCTGTTCTCGATTGCTTTGGCTATTTTTGGACCATTGTTCTTCCTTACAAATTTTAAAATAAGCTTGTCAAGTTTCATGAAAAACCTTGTTGGAATTTTGACTTATTTGTTCAACAACACTTATATATCACTTTTACGTGCCACCTGAAAGCTTTACAAATACTTCCTCAGTTAAAACATATATCTTTATTTGGAGAAAACCGACATCTTTGTGTTATTGAATTTTCCCATTCATAAACATGGGAAATGTCTGATCTTCTATATCTTTTTTGTGTGTGAGTGTTTTATATCATTCTATTTCTTCTTCAAGTTTTTATTTTTTATGATCTTATATATCCTTTCATAACATTTTATAAATTTTGTTATCTTGGTCTTGATGCTCTTGACCAGACCTATTGGTGTGGTGCTGTAGGATCAGCACTGAACTGTGAACCACGAGGTCGGTGGTTCAAACCCACCAGTTGCTCTTCAGAAACCCTGTACAGGATTGCTATGGGTCAGAATAGAATCAACAGCACTTAACAACAACAACAACAATGCTAGGATTCCTGGTGTGGCACTGTAGATCAGCAATGGAATGTGAATCACAAGGCCAGCAGTTCAACCCACCAACTGCTTCCTGGAAACCCTATACAGGATCACTATAAGTCAGAACCCTATACAGGATCACTATAAGTCAACTGCTGTTAACAAGAGCAACGACCTTATAAAGTAAGAGCCCTAGTGGTGCAGTGGTCAAGTGCTTGGCTGCTAAACTTGTAACAATTTCTTAGCATTGTGGCAGATATTGTTTGAGAAATTACATTTCCTAATTGTATATTGCTGACGTAAAGCAGCGCACCAGATTTATGTTGACCTTAATTCCAGCAACTTTACTTAGTTCCTTATTAATTCTAATTATTTGTGTGTGGTTCCTCTTGGATTTCCTAGACTGAGAATTAATAATCTCTCTTGTCAGGACTCCAGGTTGAACAGAAATGGTGATTGTGGGTAGTCTTATTTCATTCCTGACTGTAAAGGGAAATCCTTCTAATTTTCATTACTAACAAGAGTGCTTGCTACGGGTTCATTCTCTTTATCAGATTGAGGAAGTTTCCATCTATTTTTAGTCTTTAAATATTTTACTGTTTAAATTGACATAGATTGTTTTTGTATTGATGTTAACACATGTTTAAATTCATGAAAGCTCCACCACAGTGAGGATATGGAAAAGTTCCATCATTCCAAAACACTCCACATACTGTCCCCACCCCACCCTGGACAACCACCAATAGAAATGTTTCCTTTTCAAGGGTATTGTATAAGTGTAATCAAACTGGTTTCTTTCGTTCAGCATAATACTTATGAGTTTCATCCAAGTTGTTGTATCTATCAACAACATGCCTCTTTTTATAGCTGAGTACTATTCTAGTCTACCACTTGTCTGCCAGTTTGTTGTACTGTGGTGGTTTACATGTTGCTATGATGCTGAAAGCTATGCCACGGGTATTTTAAATACCAGCAGGATATCATTGCTGACGTTAGTTGACTCTTGACTGAAAGAAAATACCAGAAAAATGTTTAGCTATGCTTTATTGACTATGCAGAGGCTTCCGACTATGTGGATCATGACAAGTTGTGGACAACATTGCAGAGAATGAGTATTCTGGAACGTTTAATTGTGTTCATGAGGGACTTGTACATCAGCCAAGAGGCAACTGTTCAAACAGAACAAGAAAACACTGAAATGGTTTAAACTTAGGAAAGGTGTGTGTCAGGGCTGTGTTCTTTCACCATACTTATTCAATCTGTATGCTGAGCATGTAATCCAAGAAGTTGGGTTATGTGAAGAATAATATGGCATCAGGATTGGAGGAAGACTGTGATATGCAGATGACACAACCTTACTTGCTGAAAGTGAAAAGGACTTACATACTTACCGATGAAGATCAAAGACCACAGCTTTGGATATAGGTTGCACCTCACTGTAAAAAAAAAAAAAAAAATCCTCACAACTGGATACAAAAATAACATCATGATAAATGGAGAAAAGATTGAAGCTGTTAAAGACATCACTTTTTTTTTGATCCACTAGCAACACTCATGGAAGCAGCAGTCAAGAAATCAAATGGCGTATTGCATTAGGCAAATCTGCAGCACAAGACCTCTTTAAAGTGTTCAAGAGCAAAGATGTCAGTTTGAGGATTAAAGATGCAATTGATCCAACCCATGCTATTTTCAATAGCTTCGTGTGCATGTGAAAGTTGGACAGCGAATAAGGAAGACTATAGAAGAACTGATGCATTTGAGTAGAGAACAGTATTAAAAGTACCATGGACTGCTAGACGAACAAACAAAATCTGTGTTGGAGGCAGTACAGCTAGAGTGCTCCTTAGAAACCAGGATGGACATCATGTTAGGTAAAGCGAAAAAGAGGAAGTCCTCCAGCAAGAAAGATTGGCAGTCCTGTTTCTGAACTTTGTTCTCTTCTATTAATCTGTTTATCTATTCCTATGTTTATACACACTATAGCTTAAATTTTAAAATCAGGTATTTTGACTTCTTCAATTGTAGAGTAGCTTGACTCATCTTGTTCTAAGTATAAAATGTAAAATATTAAAATGATATTTTGGATCAATTTGTACATAATGTATGATGTTTAGTTCAAGGTTCATTTACTTTCCATATGTATATCCAATTATTTTAACACTCTTTGTGAAAAGGCCTTCTTTTTTATCCATTCATGTGACATTGTAGGATATTGTGCTGGACCTCAAGATCAGTTTGAACAAGGTCAGTTCAAACTCACCAGCTGCTCCTTGGAAACCCTATACCATGTCGCTATGGGTCAGAACCGACTCGATGGCACTTAACAACAACCAGCTTAATGGCACTTAGCAATGCTTTCACAACATTGTCAAAAATCAGTTGGCTTTATTGGCAGGCCTCTTTCTGAACTCTGTTCTGTTCTATTAATCTGTGTACCTATCATTTGGTTAATATCACACTGTTCTGATTATTGTTACTTAAAATTTAAAATCAGGTATTATGATTTCTTCAATGTTATTCTTCTTCAAAATTACTTAAAGATTTCTAGCTCCTTTGCCTTGTCACATACATTTCAAAATTCTATAGGAATTTTGATTGTAGTTTTATTAAACCAAGAGTCCTGGTTTGGCACTGTGGGTTAATGCTCTGGACTGCAAAGTTGGTTTGGACCGCAAGGTTGGTGGTTCAAGCTCACCAAGCCACTCCTTGAAACCCTATACAGGGTTGCTGTCGGTCGGAACCAACTCGATGGCACACAAAAACAATGACACCAACAACTTATTACATCAGTAGATCAATTTGTGGGGAATTCATATCTTCACTATGTTGAGTTTTCTAGTCTATGAACACAACGTATCTCTTCATTTATTTACTTCTTTTTGTTTTTTTTCATCAGCATTTTTATAACTGTAAGCACACAAATCCTGTACATGTGTCACTAAATTTATAGTAAATATTTCGTCTTTTAAAGGGGGTGATGGTAAATGGTGTCATCTTTGAAATTTTAGTTTTCAGTTTTTCATAGTCAGTAAATAGAAAAATCATTTAGTTTTGCATGTTGATCTTGGTTCTTGTGATCTTGCTAAACTCACTTGTTCATTCTGGGAGAATTTTGTTAGACACATCACAGTTTTCTACATAGACTATCATGTCACCATGAATTGGGACATTGATTGATTGATTTTATTATTGTATGGACCTATTGGTGTTTTTCTGCTTCGTCTCTCATACTTTGGACATATTGTCAGGAGGGACCAGTCACTGGAGAAGGATATCATGTTTGGTAAGGTGGACGATCAGAGAAAAAAAAAGGAAGACCCCCCCCCCCCCCCCCAGCGAGATGGATTGGCAAAGTGGCAGCATCAATGGGCTCAAGTGTGGCAACAATTATGAGGTTGGCCCAGGACTGGGCAGTGTTCTGTTCTGTTGTGCACAGGGTTGCTATGAGTCGGTTCCAACTCCATAGCACCTACAACAACAACAACCAAAATCTGGTGTTGGAATTATTGTCTTTATTTTACCTTAATCTCTGAAGCATAGTTTTACCAGATATAGGTTTCTGGGTTGACTATTCTTTTCTTTTAGTAATTCGTAAAAAATGTTTTTTTCCCCACATCCTTTTGTCTTCTATGGCTTTTGATGAGGAATTTACAGTTTTTCAAATCACTGTTCCCTTGTAGACAATTTGTGTTGTTTTTCTCTGGCTACTTTCAGGATTCTTGGCCTTTAGTTTTTAGCAGTTTAATTGTTATGTAACTGGGAATGGATTTCTTTGAGTTGATCCCATTTGGAGTTTACTGTGTATCTTGAATTTACAGGTCTATGTCTTTTGCCAAATGTTGCAAGTTTTCTGCTTTCATTGTTATTCAAAGAATTAATTTTTCCTCCTATTGTGAATAGCGCTGCAATAAACATTGGTGTGTGTATATCTACTCACGTGCTGGCTTGTATTTCTTGTGGATAAATACCAAGTAGAGGAATTGCTGGATCAGAAGGTATTCCTATTTCCAACTTCCTGAGGAAGCACCATACTGTTTTCCAGAGTGGTTGGACCATTTTGTAGTCCTACCAGCAATGTGGGAGGATCCCAGTCTCTCCACATGCTTGCCAGCATTTATTGTCCTCTGCTTTTTTGAACTCCGCTGTTATTGTTGGTGTGAGATGATATCTCATTGTTGTTTTGATTTGCATCTTTCTAAATGGCTAGTGATCATGAACATTTCTTCAAATGTTTGTTGGCTGCCCAGATCTCATCCTTGGTAAACTGTCTGTTCATGTCCTGTGCCCATTTTTAAATTGGGTTATTTGTCTTTTTCTTCTCTATTCATTTTTGTTTGATCTTTTGTCCTCTTTTTTGTTCACATTAGATATTTTTTATTGATCTGTCTTCGAATTCATTGACTCTATTCTGCTACTGAGTCTATCTAGTGAGTTTTAAATTTTTATTATTGCATTTTTTGAGCTGTAAAAATGTCATTTGGTTCTTTTTCGTTCTATCTCTTTACTGAGACCTTCAGATCTTTCCACTTATTAGAAGAGTGTTTGTACTTGCTAGTTGGGACATTTTTAGAATAGCTTCCCTGAAATCTTTGTCAGATAATTTTAACAACTGTGTCATCTCACCCTAGTCTGTTGATTGTCTTTACCCAGCATGTTGAGATTTTCTTGTTCTTTACATGCAAGATAATTTTGAATTTTATCCTGGACATTTTACATATTGTGTGATGAGACACTGGGTCTTGTTTAAGTCCTATGAAGGATGTGGATATTTTTATTTTTGAAGCTATTTCACCCAATTGGTTTCACACTCCAAGTTTTTATTAGCAATGTAGGGGTTGTGATTAGAATGTAAAGTTTTCATTCAAAGCTTTTATAGTGTCAGTCAGCTATATCCCACATCTTTGCCATTGAATCATCAGATGTCTGAGATGAGTATTAGACTGTCTCTTACTTCAGTTCTTGAAGTCTTTGGTAGGCTGCGTAGAGTTATATTTACAAAAACACTATTTGAAGGTGTGCCTAGGAGTTCACATATCTTGATTTGCATACTTTCCTGAGCTTCTGCGTCTCCATGATTTTCCTATACTTTCTGGTTCCTGAGATTTTAGTTAAGCTTTGAGGCCGAGAGCTGTCACTGTTGCTACCAACATGGAGACTTTGTACTGCGTCCTGTCCTTAGCACTCGAATGCCCCAACCTGAAGCTGAAGAAGCTGCACATGCCTTCGGCGATGACGGTGTATGTTCTGGTGGTGGTGTCTTACTTCCTCATCACTGGAGAAATAATTTATGATGTTATTGTGGAACCTCCAAGTGTTGACTCTATGACTGATGAACATGGGCATCAGAGGCTAGTAGCTTTCTTGGCCTACAGAGTAAATGGACAATATATTATGGAAAGACTTGCATCCAGCTTCCTGTTTACAATGGGAGGTTTAGGTTTCATAATCCTGGACTGATCCAATGCACCAAACATTCCAAAACTCAATAGATTTCTTCTTCTATTCGTTGGATTCATCTGTGTCTTATTGAGTTTTTTTATGGCTAGAGTATTCATGAGAATGAAACTTCTGGGTTATCTGATGCGTTAAAGTACCCCTTGAGAAGAAATCAGTGGATATTGGATTTGCTCCTGTTAATGAAGTTTTGACTGCTGTGCCTACCAAACCTCAAATATGAAATGCAGGAAAGGATGAAAGCAGCGGAGAGAAGAATCTAGTGAAAGCATAGGAAGATGATTAAAGTGTGGACTAGAATTTCTCCATGATACTATCAGAGAGACAAGCTTTTTACAGTGTGTTTTTCCCTGCTGACCTAGACTGATATACCAATGATGTTCTTTGTTTTTCATTTCTAAAAGGAAACATACTTAATTTCTACAACCATAATATTGAATCAAGTGATTAATTTTTATAGCCCTGTAACATTTACAGTCAGTTTGAACTGCAAGGTTGGCGGTTCGAGCTCGCCAGTAGCTCCTTGGAAACCCTCTAGAGGGTCACTATGGGTCGGAACTGACTCAACGGCACTTAACAACAACAACATCACTCCCTTCCCTTGACTATGCTCACATCCCAGGACAAGTGGCAGGAGACAGAGTGGGGAAAAAAATGCAACAGGCATTTGGTCACCTTCTTGGGAGTCACAAATATTCTGATCAGAAAGGAAAGTACCCTCCCTTTCAGTTTTAGAGGTTTGACAGCTTCTGGGGATTGGAGTGTAACAGAATGGACTAAAGAAAAAAAAAATACACAGGGACTTTGCTCATTCTGAGCATTAAGAAATTCTTTTCCCACTTCCCTGGAGCCTGTCTTTATTCACGCTGATGCCCACTTGACCTTGAATCAAGGTCAATGGATACTGGAGGATAAAACAGAAAACTTACCACCAATTTGTGGGACATTGAATTCTGCCCATTCCCTTAATCTGTTTGCTACTATTTCTTTTCAGTATCCACAGGTCCCCTGTGCATTCTGTCCATTCTGTGTTTAGTGAGAGACATAGGGTTTCGTGTGCTTACTCCACCTTACCTGGACCCAGAACCCCATTCCTTTGCTTGTTCTCTCTTAAGCGTAAAATGACTTGAGGTTTTCTCCAAGGCTTCCTCTATCTGCAGAGATGATCTCTTTCTTTGTTAATTCTTCTATAATTTCTGAATATAGTAAATTATATTTTGAGATTAATGTAGTCTCAACTATTATTCTTGTACTTCTGTGATAAGCACAGTTTGGCTAAGATAGATTATAAAAATACATTTTGTATTCAATTTGCTAACATTTTATCTACTACTATTACACCTATGTTCAAAGTGTCTTATGTCCTTTCTTGCATTGCCATGTTCAATGTTGAAGAGCTGTATTTAATTCTCTGGTATGTTGTTTGTTGTTAAGTGCCGTCGAGTTGGTTCCGATCCATAATGACCCTGTATAGGGTTTCCAAGGAGCACTGACCTTGTGGCTCAAATGTCTTTGCAGTCTGGTGCATTAACTCAAATAAACTTTTCCTTGAATATTTGATGGAACTTGACTATAAAACTATCTGGATTGGGTGTCTTCTTACAACTGTTTTGTTTGTTTGTTTGATGTGGATTCAGTTTCTTTAGTGGTATAAGATCTAATCTGATAGTACATTTTCAATCTTTCCTGAATCTGTTTTGATAAATTATGTGAGGATGCTTCAAAAAGATCATGGAAAAATAGAATGAAGAGATAATGGGATTTTTCCACAAACTTTTGAAAGCATCCTCATATAATTTTTTATAGGAATTTGTCCTTCTAAACAGCAAATTTATTAGCATGAAGTTTTTCATGTTTTTTTTTTTATCAGTATGTTGTTAATATGCATGAAGGTGTGTATATATGTACATCTATTTTTATCTATCAATCTATCAAAATTTCCCCCATATTGGGCATGTTATTTTATGTTGTCAGTCACTGTGAACCAGTTAGCTTCTTTCTAGCTCATACTTGTGTAAAACCTCTCAGCCAATGAATTCTTTGTTGTGTGGTCCTGAGTTGTGTTTTCCATCACATCTTTTATGTTCTAGAGAATATTTTGACTGATTGTAACTCTTTGGTTATATTTATTTGTTAACAAAACTTCAAAACATTTCAGCCTCAGCGACAAAATGGGGCTAAGGAGTTCTAGTGTGGCGCTGTTGGTTAATGTGTCAGACTGCAATGCCATTTGAACTGCAAGGTTGGTGGTTCAAGCTCACCTGCTGCTTCTTCTTGGAAACCCTATACAGGGTCACTATGGGTCGGGATTGACTCTACAGCACTTAGCAATATCAACAATCTTTCTTAATAATATCATGCAGATATTGAAGTTTTTCAGACTCACTTACAATATGTTTCTTGTATAAGTCATTATCCCCACACAGTGACTTAACTGTGGGCTAGGCGTCGGACTACTAACTACAAGTTTGGCAGTTAAAAGCCATGAGCTGCTCTGAGGGAGAAAGATGGGGCTGACTGATCCCATAAGAGTTTGCACCCTTGGAACCCCTGTATAGGGTGGCCGTGATGGCAGCGGGCATTGTGGGTCACTCCTGTGAAGTGGTTTGCAGGCTGTCCTAATTATAGCCATCTTCCATCTATGTTGGATTTTCTCCATACGTGGCTCTTTATTAGCTAAGATTTTGGTCAGTGGACAGTTATTCAAGCAGTAAAATGGTGGGCCCAATTCACATAAGGGCAAGGGACCCTTTTTTTATAATTTTTTTTTTTAAGTTTTTATTGTGAATTATGTTTTAGTTTACATGGATGAACATTATCTTTACATTCATCCTATTGTATTTTTATTCATTGCAATGATCACAATCCCCTGCATGCATCATCAAACAACCAGAGGGTACACCCCACATGCCTGCCCCCCGGCCACCAGCACACAGCCCCTCTCCCTCCCTGAGTCCAGAGTCCCCAGCCGCTCCTTCTGTCCATATCATCCTCTCTGCCTCCATCCCTAGTGTCACTGCCTCCCCAACAGGGTCTTGCACTTCCCTTTTCTCCCTTGATGACTCCAGGGATCTCCGCTCCTGGACTGAAAAATCAGCCACTCCCCTCTTTTGTTACCAAACATTTACATTTATCTTTCCAACATTTACTGTCAGACCTGATAGCAATCATTCCCTATTGAACCACAGGAGTCTTTTCCCCCTCACCTTTTATCAACCCCATCCAGACAGGTTGGAAACAACTAGGTTCCCTATTGAAAGCTTGTAAGACAGTCACTTCTTGCCTTTGTAGTCCCCCCAGTTTGGGTAGCTAATGTCTGAGTTCCCCCTCCCTGTCGACCTTGTGTACCAAGGGGGTGGGAATGATCCTTACTATAGAGATTTGTCTGCTCCTTTGTCATACTGCATTCACAAAATGTCAAGATCATCCACTTATAGTGGGTTACTCCTTTTTTTTTTTCCCTTCCTCTTCTTTCTTCCTCTGGTTGTGTTCTGATCATCTAGCCATTGATGTCAGGTCAAATGGGTACTATCTGCAGGTGTGGGTGTTCTTGTGCATCCCCCCTCACTTTATATCACTGGATGCTTCACACTCTGTTCTAGTCCTCTGAAGCCCTGTCCCTGCCCCTGGGCCCAGGGATCCCCAGGTCTCATCATACTGCTGGTTAGCCAGGTCTCAATCCAGGTTAACAGGAGTCTATTGAATGTGGTCAGACTTAGTTCACAAGTGATGTCTAAAATATCATCTCCTGAATGCAGATAAGTCAAGAAGGGCAGGTCTCATGATTTTGGACAGGTGACTCAACAGCCCTGAGCTTCAGTGTCCAGAGATCTATGGGTCACCATAGGGATCCATGGTGGCATTGTGGGTTAAGCATTGGACCGCTGACTGCAAGGCCGGCAGTGCAAACTCATCAGCTACTTCAAGGGAGACAATGAGGCTGTCTGTTCTTACAAGGATTTACAGACTCAGAAACCCTGTGTAGGGTCACTGTGAATTACAATAGACTCCTCAGCAGTGGGCTTTTAAAACATCAAGTTGAGTCACTGTATCTTTATTCTAATTTGGGCAAATTTAAAAAGAGCTCAGGTAGTGCACTAGTGAAAACACTAGGCTGCTATGAAAGACTGATGGTATGAACCCACCAGCATCGCTTTGGAAGAAAAGATGAGGGTGTCTGCTTCCGTAAAGACTGACAGCTTGGAAATTGACTCGGTAGCAGTGGGCTTTTGGGTTTGAGGAACCTTGGAATCTGTTGTTCAAAAAGGAGACTGGGTATTGGAGGTCTGGAAAGGGGTTGCTACTGAGGGAGAGTAACAGAGATGGCGCTGAACAGCCAGCCTCAGAGAAGTAAATCATTTTAATTGGCTTTTTAATTCCATAGAACAGCAAATTAAGTGCTCGGATATCCTCCCTTGTTGTTTCTCCCCTGGCTCCTGTCACCCTGGCTAGGGTCCAGACAAAACTGAGTTGCCACAGAGGACCCATCACCATGGTTTTTGGGGGCTTCCAGGGAGTTCGTGCAGAGTCAGAGGCCTCCCTTCATGGTGGACGCTGATTGCACTGAGAGCCACCAGGGAAGGCCTAGCAGCTGCCACTTAGCAACCGTTTTCCTCCCTGGGCCTGGTAGGCCTGCTGTGGAACGTACTGCTGTCCTTCTGAGCAATGCCTTTCAGCTCTCCCACCCTCCAAGCTGCTTTGTCCTTAAGCTTGGGCTTCAAAAACGCATCACGTTAGGGACGCTGTCTTTTGGGGCCCTTCATTCTCTGCCTCCACCCACAGTTCCCTGGTTCATGCTGCACTAAAGAACTGTGCTAGGTCCAGAAGTCTCCCAGTAATTGGGGAGGGCACAATAACACTGATTACTAACTTCCCTTGATGGTTTATTCATTTAACAAATATTGAGCTGGGCCCTGTGCTAGCAGGTGCAAGGATACAAACACATGATTCATGTCCTTGAGGAACTTGTAGTGTAGTGGTGACATTCCAGAGTCAGAAAAGTAAGTGTCCTGTGGTGTGTCAATCAACATGAAAGATGTTATAATGGACCAAGTGCACCAAAGTGGAACGGGAGTGAGAAGGTCAGAAAGTGCAATGGAATGGATGTGATGCTTGCATTTTGAAGGAGATGGATAGTGTCTCCCAGGTGTTCAATACAAGAGAGTGAATGCCCAGTGTGTGTGAAAGCCAACTTGGGCTTTGGGAGAACCTTTCTTTGAATATTCAAACCGTGCTTTGAATATATTAGAAATTGGTTATTTTTTTCTCTAAAAGTCCAGATAGCAAATAAACAAATGAAAAAACAAACAATTCCAGCTGAGTGGAGTTGCAGGTCATATAGTCTCTACTGCAATCATTTAATGCCACTGTTGCAACATGAAAGCAGACATAGACAATATGTAAATAAACAGGCATGGTTGTGTTTTGATAAAACTTTATTTATAAGAATAATCAGTGGCTAGATTTGCCCATGCCATAGTTTGCCCATCCCTGGAATAAAGCAACATCAATAAAGAAACAACAACCAAGTTGCCTTGAATTGATTCTAACTCACGATGACCCCCATGTGTGTCAGAGTAGAACTGTGTTCCTTGGGGGTTTCAGTGGCTGAATTTTGGAAAGTGGATCACTATGTCTTCATTCTAAGCCATTTCTGGGTGATTTCGGTTAGCAGCTGAACACGTTGACCATTTGTACCACCCAGGGACTCCCACCATAGTAACATCCAGTGTGTTGGTTTGTGGTGAAAAATGAGGCACCACCCTTTTATCTTTATACTGTGTAAATGCCGCTCCCACTTTATTTTCCTGGCTACCTGCCCCTCACTCTCCACCCCTATTTTTATATTTTAACTGGCTTGGGAACTTCCTGTTCCCACCAGATGATGGGAGCATTAACTTATTTAATATGTCAACATCTCTCTGAAACATGATAATAGCATGTCATCCCAGGAACTCTGATTTGGAGTAGACTTCCCAACCATTCTCCTCACTCCAGCAACTGTACCTCCCTCTTCTCACTCTCCCCTGGAGCCATAGGAATGGGTTTGGGGCAGTCCTTTGGCTAAAGTTGAATGTGTTGGTTGGCTACTTGACTTGGGTTAGCCAAAGAGGCTATCTATGTGGTGAATTTTGAATGGGGATTCAGAGCCTGTTTTCTCACGAGTCTGGACTAGTAGCATGTACTTTGGGATTTCTTGGGAGCATCCTCTGGGAACTAGTGAAAATGGATCAAGAGGGAAACAAGGGTATGAATGGTGTCCACTCTCTGGGTTCCTGGTAGTTTCTACTTCACCTCCTTCCTGCAACTCGCCATGGGACTGGTTATAGGGTTCAGTGAGGGTCTCAGAGAACCCCAAGTAAAAGGAGTGGGTGTTGAGCTTTAGGAGCTCCAGGTTCCCATCCCTGTTTCAACATGAGATGATCTAGTGCTTCTCTGTCATAATGACATAGAAAGAAAATGATTCTACTGCATAAAACAGTTGAGACCACATGCCGAGATAATCCACTTCTGATTGTCTACACGTGCTTAGAACAGTGCTCTATCAGCACTGGGCCTGCTGTCCCTGGAGCAAGATACACGCCCCAAATGTGCCACATCCATCTGTGTGATCTTGAGCATCTCCTTTCCCTTCTGTGGGCCTGGGATTCCTCCAAAACAAAGAGAAGATTTTATGATAGATTTTTGATTGCTAACATCCTTTCCAGCTGGGGTAGCCTTGAGGCCTTTGACTTCAGCTCTGTCAATTGAACTGAGAAGAATATGATATGGAAATGTTTGGAATTATGTCAAGGAAGGTGTAGAAGAGGAAGTAAAATACTCACTGGTGAAGATCAAACACCACAGTCTTCAGTATGGGTTGAAACTCAGTGTAAAGAAAGCAAAAACCCTTACCACTGGACCAATAAATAACATCATGTTAAATGGAGACAAGATTGAAGTTGTCAAACACTTCATTTTGCTGGATCCATAGTCAACAGCAGGCTAAGAAATCAAACGACATATAGCATTAGGCAAATCCGCTGCTCAAGACCTCTTCAAAGTGTTCAAGAGCAAAGATACCAATTTGAGGACTAAAGATGGGCCTGTTCCAAGTCATGGTATTTTCAGTCACCTCATATGCATGTGAAAGTTGTACTATGAATAAGGAAGACCATAGAAGAATTGATGCATTTGAGTTATGGTGTTGGAGAAGAATATTGAAAGTACCATGGACTGTCATATGAATAAACAGATCTGTCTTGGAAGTGGTGCAGTCAGAATGCTTCTTAGAAACCAGGATGGTGAGATTTTGTCTCTCATACTTCATACATGTTATCAGGAGGAACCAGTCCCTGGAGAAGGACATTATGCTTGGTAGACTGGAGGGTCAGTGATAAAGAGGAAGACCCCCAATGGATGGATTGACACAATGGCAGAAGCAAGAGTCCAAGAATAACAAGAATTGTGAGGATGGCACAGGACTAGGCAGTGTTTCGTTTTCTTGTGCATAAATCCCTATGAGTTGGAATCAACTCAACAGCTCCTAAAAACAATAGGTACTGGAAGAAAGAGCAGAGCCTTGGAGTCAGATAATATGGAGTACAATTAACACAGGCCAGCAAGGATCCTCTTGAAGAACATCACTGACCCATGTGTGCCTCATCTGAAGTAAAATTCTATTGGAAAATTGTTTCAACAAACAAGTTTATGGTGACTGTGATCTAACTTGTGCTCCTATACAGTTGTGCAATGCACAACCCACCCAACTGTACCCAGTAGCTGTCTGTATCCTTGGGTAATTTTTCTCAGTCCATTTGGAACTTGGTTTCCTCATCTTGGAGAAAGGATAGTAATTGCTGCCTCACAGGGTTGTGGTAAGGATTGTAGTTCTTGCTAAGTGCCATGGAGTCTATTCCAACTCATAGACACCCTGTGTAGGGATTCTGAAGAGTGACTGGTGAGTTTGAACTGCTGACTCTGTGGTTCAAATTGACCTTGTGGCCTAGTGCTTATCCTATAGTGCCACACCATAGAACCAGTAAAACTGCTAAGTTGATTCCGAATCATGGTGATCCCATGTTGTGTCAGAGTAGTACTGTGCTTTACAGAGTATTCAGTGATTGGTTTTTTAAAAATAATTTGCTAAATCTATCTTCTGAGGTGCCTCTGGGTGGACTTGAACCACCAACCCATGTGTTAGTTGTTATTGTTAAGTGCTTTCCAGTCAGCTCCAATTCATAGCAACCCTGTATAGTTTCTGAGAAGCAGTTGGTGGATTTGAACCTCCAGCCTTGCAGTTCAAACTGACCTTGTGGTCCAGTGCATTATTCAGCAGTGCCACACCAGGACTCCTTTTGGTTAGTAGCTGGTTGCATTAACTATTTGCACCACCCAGGGACTCTGGACAGTGGTGTGAATAATAAAGTCTAGAGCTCATTCAGAGTGGCTGCTCTGGAAATGTGAATTTCCCTTTCGGTTTTCCCAGTGTACTCTTGTTGTGGTCTTCAACTCCCAAAGCACCTCCTCCTGCAGAAGACTAGCAGAACGTGGGCTTGTGTTTGCCTGGTGGACTCTGAGCAGACAAATGCATCCTGTTGGTTGGTGCCAGCTTGTGCCGCTGTCTCAGGAGTTCATTCCAAGATGTCTTGGAATGCTGCCTCTGCTTCCCCTTTGAGAGGGGACAGAGAGAGGCTCCAAGGACAGGGTCTGATCACCTGGGGAGGCTTAGTGGCGTCACTGTTGCGAGGCACTGGGGAGGCCCAGGAGAGCCAGGTCCAGAAAGGAAGAGTAGCGCCGCCTGTAAGTAGTTCATGTCTGGCAGAAGGGTGACCCTAGGGAGACGTCCTCATGAAGGGAAGGAGATGCATGGGCTGCTCACGCCTACTCTTGCTCCACTAGCAGGCAGGGCAGGAGAATGGCGTCACCCACTGGATTCAGCTTAGGTAGTAGGGACTGGGGATTTCTTGGCCCCTTGACTGAGAAAACATAGGCTCTCCCAGCATGCATGCACTGGAAAGAATGCCAGCTCTATTGTTCATCCTGCATTTGAATTTCAGGACTGCTACTCACTAGGAGCTCTGATAGCATAGTGGTTATGAATTGAACTGCTAACCTCAAGGTCAGCAGTTCAAAGCTACCAGCCGTTCCATGAGAGAAAGATGAGGCTTTCTGCTTCCATTAGCCTTGCATTCACTATGAGTCAGAACTGATTCCACAGCACACCACACCACCATCATTAGGAGTCCTGGTGTGGTGCTGTGTGTTAATACTCTGGATTGCACAATTGGTTTGAACTACAAGGTTGGCGACTCAAGCTCCTTGGAAACCCTATACAAGGTCACTATGGGTCGGAACCAACTCAACGGCACTTAACAAGCACAAGAACAACTTACTGGCTGTGTTCCCTTAGAACAATTCCTTAACCTTTATGAGACCCAATTTCCTCATTTATAAGATGGAAGGAAATAATTATTCCCACCTTGAAAGAGACCAGGCCCGTAGAATGATACTCAAGGATTCTTAGGAGCTCTCATACTGTCATTCCCGATACCCTGAGCTCCAGCCATCCAAACTGCTCTCCCATCACCCTGTTCCATTTCCATTCCTTTCCAGATGCTGTTCCCTCTGCATGAAAACAATGCCTGCCTCTTTGTTTCTCAAAGTCTGCTAACATTCTGGTCTTGATGAAATCCTCCTTGTTCTTCAAAATCCGTACCTATGAAGGCTCTCTAGTGCTTTCCAGCATTAGCTAATTCAGGTAACAAATGATCCTGAAGTTTTGCAACTTACGACAAAAATAAATCTTTATTACCTCACACAGTTTCTGTGGATCAGGAAGGTGGGGACATTTTTGTGGAGTGATTCTGGCTCAGGGTCTTTCATGAGATTGTAGTTGAGATGTTGTCTGGCCTGTAGTCATCTAAAAGGTGGTGGGCCTGCTTCTAGTGGGTTTATTCACATGACTGGCAAGTTGCTGCTGACGTTCAGTGGGAGATTTAGGTTCTTCACCATGAAGGCTTCTCCACAGGGCTGCTTTTACCCCTTCTGGGAAACTCTCAGTTCGTTTGGACAGCTCCTAGCTGTACAAAGCTGAAGATGAGTCCCAGGTGCCCTCTGCTTAGACTAAAAAGGAAACAAGAGAGCCACTTGACTGAGGGAGGTGGCGATGACCTTAACAATCACTGTGGAAGTGAATGGTACTAGGCAGTGGGTTGCTGAGGCTTATTTAAAACAAAAACACATATTCTTCTCTTTCTGTAGTCATTTAGGTGACTTTACATTTGTGAGGAGAAAGGCCTCAGGATTTATTTGTCAAATGGGGAAAAAACTGCTTGCAGGTTTGGAGAAGAGAAGACTTAAAGGGCAGAAGCCACACAATTATCTTCAAATGTTTGAAAGTCCCTTGGTGGAAAAACCACATCTATTCCATGTGGGGCAGAAAGATTTTGGCTCAATGTGAGGCAGAGATTCCTAACCTTGGGAGAATTGTCTAAAGACGAAGAGTCCTGTCTCCAGATTTGATTTGGACAAGCTGAACTTTTCTGATTCATGATTTCCTCTCTGTAAAATGGAGTAACAATTCTTCCTTCTTGCAGTGATGTGGACAGTAAGTAAAAATGATGCAGTGGTTTATACTGTCTTGGTCTTTTCATGTGCATGCTAAAACTGGACAATGAAGAAGGCAGACAGAAGACTTGATGTATTGGAACTGTAATTTTGGTGAAGAATATTCA
>NW_006408524.1:18707269-18715996 GCF_000296735.1 Chrysochloris asiatica
TGTGGTTCAAATTGACCTTGTGGCCTAGTGCTTATCCTATAGTGCCACACCATAGAACCAGTAAAACTGCTAAGTTGATTCCGAATCATGGTGATCCCATGTTGTGTCAGAGTAGTACTGTGCTTTACAGAGTATTCAGTGATTGGTTTTTTAAAAATAATTTGCTAAATCTATCTTCTGAGGTGCCTCTGGGTGGACTTGAACCACCAACCCATGTGTTAGTTGTTATTGTTAAGTGCTTTCCAGTCAGCTCCAATTCATAGCAACCCTGTATAGTTTCTGAGAAGCAGTTGGTGGATTTGAACCTCCAGCCTTGCAGTTCAAACTGACCTTGTGGTCCAGTGCATTATTCAGCAGTGCCACACCAGGACTCCTTTTGGTTAGTAGCTGGTTGCATTAACTATTTGCACCACCCAGGGACTCTGGACAGTGGTGTGAATAATAAAGTCTAGAGCTCATTCAGAGTGGCTGCTCTGGAAATGTGAATTTCCCTTTCGGTTTTCCCAGTGTACTCTTGTTGTGGTCTTCAACTCCCAAAGCACCTCCTCCTGCAGAAGACTAGCAGAACGTGGGCTTGTGTTTGCCTGGTGGACTCTGAGCAGACAAATGCATCCTGTTGGTTGGTGCCAGCTTGTGCCGCTGTCTCAGGAGTTCATTCCAAGATGTCTTGGAATGCTGCCTCTGCTTCCCCTTTGAGAGGGGACAGAGAGAGGCTCCAAGGACAGGGTCTGATCACCTGGGGAGGCTTAGTGGCGTCACTGTTGCGAGGCACTGGGGAGGCCCAGGAGAGCCAGGTCCAGAAAGGAAGAGTAGCGCCGCCTGTAAGTAGTTCATGTCTGGCAGAAGGGTGACCCTAGGGAGACGTCCTCATGAAGGGAAGGAGATGCATGGGCTGCTCACGCCTACTCTTGCTCCACTAGCAGGCAGGGCAGGAGAATGGCGTCACCCACTGGATTCAGCTTAGGTAGTAGGGACTGGGGATTTCTTGGCCCCTTGACTGAGAAAACATAGGCTCTCCCAGCATGCATGCACTGGAAAGAATGCCAGCTCTATTGTTCATCCTGCATTTGAATTTCAGGACTGCTACTCACTAGGAGCTCTGATAGCATAGTGGTTATGAATTGAACTGCTAACCTCAAGGTCAGCAGTTCAAAGCTACCAGCCGTTCCATGAGAGAAAGATGAGGCTTTCTGCTTCCATTAGCCTTGCATTCACTATGAGTCAGAACTGATTCCACAGCACACCACACCACCATCATTAGGAGTCCTGGTGTGGTGCTGTGTGTTAATACTCTGGATTGCACAATTGGTTTGAACTACAAGGTTGGCGACTCAAGCTCCTTGGAAACCCTATACAAGGTCACTATGGGTCGGAACCAACTCAACGGCACTTAACAAGCACAAGAACAACTTACTGGCTGTGTTCCCTTAGAACAATTCCTTAACCTTTATGAGACCCAATTTCCTCATTTATAAGATGGAAGGAAATAATTATTCCCACCTTGAAAGAGACCAGGCCCGTAGAATGATACTCAAGGATTCTTAGGAGCTCTCATACTGTCATTCCCGATACCCTGAGCTCCAGCCATCCAAACTGCTCTCCCATCACCCTGTTCCATTTCCATTCCTTTCCAGATGCTGTTCCCTCTGCATGAAAACAATGCCTGCCTCTTTGTTTCTCAAAGTCTGCTAACATTCTGGTCTTGATGAAATCCTCCTTGTTCTTCAAAATCCGTACCTATGAAGGCTCTCTAGTGCTTTCCAGCATTAGCTAATTCAGGTAACAAATGATCCTGAAGTTTTGCAACTTACGACAAAAATAAATCTTTATTACCTCACACAGTTTCTGTGGATCAGGAAGGTGGGGACATTTTTGTGGAGTGATTCTGGCTCAGGGTCTTTCATGAGATTGTAGTTGAGATGTTGTCTGGCCTGTAGTCATCTAAAAGGTGGTGGGCCTGCTTCTAGTGGGTTTATTCACATGACTGGCAAGTTGCTGCTGACGTTCAGTGGGAGATTTAGGTTCTTCACCATGAAGGCTTCTCCACAGGGCTGCTTGAGTGTCTTCAAGCACAGCTGTCTGGCTCCTCCACAACAGGCCATCCGAGAGAGGGCAAAGTGGGAGTGACAAGGTCCTTGCCTCAAAATTCCCTCCCACAGTCTAGAAGGGGAGATAGACATTAACCAACTGATCTCACAAACTTTTATTCAAGTAGTTTTGTGAAGGAAAGGAAGGAGAGGGAGCAGGTATGATGGAAAGGGACCCGTAGAATCAACTTACCTGATGATATTCTAGGTAAGGGATTCATCTGAAATCAGCTTACCTGATGATATTCTTTCCTTCTTGTTCCCAGAGCACTTTGTACTGATGACCAGTTTGGCACTTCTTCAACTGAGTTGTCATTTTTGACCCGTTTATTCTTCATCTCTATCCCCACCTTTTGCCACATGGTGGGTCCCTTGAGAACAGACAGCTCATCGTGTTGTGGTTTAGTGTCCCCAGTGACCTTGGCCCACAGTAGGGGCTCAACTCAAATGGGAGCTGAGTGATTATATGATCCTTCTTCCTTCAGAAGGTGTGCTTGGGAAGGGGGAAGGCAAACATGGAGGAGATAGAAGGAAACTGGGAATTAAATGCATTGAAATTGCTGCCCTTCTCTGCTTGTGCTACTTATTAATGATATCTGCCCGTGTACAGCTGTTTTCTGTTGCAGCAATAACAGAACCTTCAGAGCTGACGTTCTGACTTAGAAGCTGTGGCCTTAAAGGGCCTTGATTAGTGTCCGTTGAAGTTTGTTGGGTTTCCTGGTGTTATGGATTGAATTGTATACCTCCCTCTGCAACATAAGTTGGCATCCTAACCCCTATACCTGTGGATGTCCTAGTGTGGTGCCATAGGTTGATGAGCTGAACTGGAAAGTTGTTTTAAACCATGAAGTCCATGGTTCAAGCTCACCAGTTGCCTCTTGGAAACCCTATGTAGGGTTGCTGTTGTTCAGAACCAACTTGACGGCAGCAACACACCTGTGGATGTAATCTTATCTGGAAATAGGTTTTCCTTGTTATGTTAATGTGATCACTGTTACTGTAGGCTGTAACCTAAACTTAATCACTTCTGAGGTATATAGAGAATACCGTAGGCATAGATACAAGCAAGCAAAAATGGGGGAAGAGACATGTCACATGAAGATTGCCAAGGAACCAGTCTATGGCTGTAGAAGCGGAAGGAGACCATCACCTTGAGTTGCTGCCCTGGATTTGGACTTCTAGCCTCTTTTCTATGAAAACAAATTTCTGTTGTTTAAAGCCACCCACTTGTGGTTACAGCAACTGCAGACCGCTAAGATGCATACCTGGCTTTGGCTCAGCCACAGTGGTAGTTACCTGTTATAGGCTGAAGATGGACTTACAAGCTTTCTGTAGTGATGTTTCTGGCTGTTCCTCCCCCCCCCCCCCATCTCCAAGTGTCTATTTTACAATGGTAGGCAAGGGAAACCAACTTTCAAAAGACAGCCGAGTATCTTAATATTATTCCCCTCTTTTACCCCTTCAAACCATGCCTCAATCCCTGTATCCCAGAGCCCTTTTGTTCTAAGGTTGTGCATACATCATTATTTATGTCAGTCCTACTTAGCCCATGTGAACCTACCCAACTGTTCTCCCATCAGCCTTGCTCTTTTATTCCCCTTCCCCTTCTTGTGTATTGCCCCTCCATACCCCCCACACCCAAGCTATCCTGTGTCTATTCTCTACCCTGTGCTCTATCTTCCCCTCCCTTCCTCCCCTCCTCTCATCCCATATATCCAGGTGATCAGCAAATATATATATATATATATATATATATATATATATATATATATGTTGTTGTTGTTAAGTGCCGTCGAGTCGGTTCCGACCCATAGCGACCCTGTACAGGGTTTCCGAGGGTGTAAATCTTTACGGGAGTAGAAAGCCTCATCTTTCTCCCGCGGAGCAGCTGGTAGTTTCGAACCGCTGACCTTAAGGTTCGCAGCCCGATTCGTAACCACTACGCTACCATTTTCCCCCTTTTAGTGTGGGTTCTTTTTCTTACTCTTTTACAATAATGTATGACCATTAATTTTTAAAAATGACATTTGCCAAACCAAACATACTGGCCTCCAGCATGTGGAGACACCCAAATGGTCTCTAGCCTTCCATCTTGCTTAGGAGACCAGATGCTAAGACAGGAGTGATCCTTTAACTCGTGTATAGAAAGGCTCTTGGGCTTATGGGTGGAGGAGGAAGAGGAAGAAGAAGAGGAAGAGGACTTCTAGTGGCTTGACAGCTCTGGGAGTTCACATCAGGCCTCCATTTGTTCCCCAGTCTCTTGTTTAGTAGCTAATGTGAGCCAGGCCCTGTGCTAGGCCAGAGGGAAATCACGTGAGAAGATGTGGATTATACCTGGGAAAGCTCAGTCTACTGGCACCTCAGTGCCATGCCAAAGGGCATGACTTCCTGTGCCCTGCTTTTATTTAATTGATCCATTTTTATGTGTTCATTTTGTGTCCCAGTTGGTAATTATGTGATGATTTATGCTGTGTACATAACCATATTGGTAGCTCACAACCAAGCTGAGATTTGGAAGCTGTGTTTATGTGTGTACATGTGTGTACATACATGTGTGTGAATGTGTGCATGTGTGTGAGGAAGTCCTGGTGTGGCACTGAACTGCTAACTGAAACGTCGACAGGTCAAGTTCACCAACCAATCCTCGGAACCCTATACAGGGTTACTATGAGTCAGAACTGACTTGACGGCACTTAACAGCAATAGCAACATGTGTGTGAACATGTGTGTGCATGTGTGAGTGTGTGTAGGTACATGGGCATATGCTGGCTTTCATGAGCTCACGTTCCTAGTCCTCTGAGAAACTTGGATCAAAATGGAGCAACTCAAGTTAGTCCTGGCCGTGAAGTTGATTTTGTGCATCAGATCTGAGGAGCTCTTGGTATGTGTTGGGCTTTGTGCCTTGTGGCTGGCATGCCCAGTGAGTGGCCATCAGTGCCATCTGATGGGATGAGTTTCTCTGTGTCACTCTTGGCCATGGATGCTCCCTCTACTATGCTAGTGTTACTGTTGTTAAGTACCATTGAGTCAGTTCCGACTCATAGTGACACTGTAAAGAATTTCTGAGGAGCAGCTGGTGAGTTTGAACTGCTGACTTTGTGGTTCAAACCAACTTTGCAGTGCAGCACATTAACCCACAGCGCCACCCTAAGACTCCATCCCTCTACTATAAATGCTATCAATATCTCTTCTCAAGTTGGTTTCAAATTTGTGCTGTTAGCATTTTTTTCTCTCATAAAATTGGTGGATAAAAATCCAAGGGAATTGTGTGTTTAATTTCATACTATACTTAACAAAGTTTTTTTTTATTATGATATATGTATACAATTGATCAATTTCACCATTTTAAGGTGTACAATTCAGAGACATTTGCTAATTCTCAGTGTTGTGCAACCACTACCACGTCTTAGTTCCAGCAATTTTTCATCACCCCAAAGGGAAAGGCCATATGTGTTAGCTGTCGCTCCTCATCCTCCCCTTCCAGCCCCTCAGTCCTTGACAATCACAGTCTGTTTGCTGTCTCTTTGGATTTACTTATTCTGTGTATTTCATATAAATGGAACCATACAATCTATGACCTTCTGTGTCTGTTTCCAAGCTTCATCCATCTATTTCATTTCTTCATACTGTACGTTTTCATAACCACCCAGGGACTTTCTAGTGGGCTCTCTGAAATGTACTTGGCTTTTCCTTTTCAGAATGGCTTATGTTCTTTAGCATTTTGCTACTCAACGTATGGTCCAAGACCAACAGTGTTGGTATCTCCTGTAACATTTCAGACCCCTGCAGGGATCTGTTGAATTAGAATCTGCATTTTAACAAGATCCCTAGACCATTGCTGTACACAGTCCAGTCTGGGAAACACTACTTCAGAGGGCTTCTTCTGGGAAACTCTCAGTTCGTTTGGACAGCTCCTAGCTGTACAAAGCTGAAGATGAGTCCCAGGTGCCCTCTGCTTAGACTAAAAAGGAAACAAGAGAGCCACTTGACTGAGGGAGGTGGCGATGACCTTAACAATCACTGTGGAAGTGAATGGTACTAGGCAGTGGGTTGCTGAGGCTTATTTAAAACAAAAACACATATTCTTCTCTTTCTGTAGTCATTTAGGTGACTTTACATTTGTGAGGAGAAAGGCCTCAGGATTTATTTGTCAAATGGGGAAAAAACTGCTTGCAGGTTTGGAGAAGAGAAGACTTAAAGGGCAGAAGCCACACAATTATCTTCAAATGTTTGAAAGTCCCTTGGTGGAAAAACCACATCTATTCCATGTGGGGCAGAAAGATTTTGGCTCAATGTGAGGCAGAGATTCCTAACCTTGGGAGAATTGTCTAAAGACGAAGAGTCCTGTCTCCAGATTTGATTTGGACAAGCTGAACTTTTCTGATTCATGATTTCCTCTCTGTAAAATGGAGTAACAATTCTTCCTTCTTGCAGTGATGTGGACAGTAAGTAAAAATGATGCAGTGGTTTATACTGTCTTGGTCTTTTCATGTGCATGCTAAAACTGGACAATGAAGAAGGCAGACAGAAGACTTGATGTATTGGAACTGTAATTTTGGTGAAGAATATTCACTATACCATGGACAGCCAGATGAACGAACAAATCGTTTATAAAAGAACTGAAAATAACCCGTCTCTTATAAATGAGGCTGGTGAGACTTCAACTCACTTACTTAGAACACAGTATCAGGAAAATACCACACATTAAAAATGGGGCATCGTATTAATTAGAAGGTCAGCAAAAATTAGGGGCACCCTCCATGAGATTGATGGACACAATGGCCCAAACAATGAACTCAAATATAATGATGACCACGAACATGCCACAAGACTTGACAAGTTGCTTTCTGTTGTACATCACGTTGACATGAGTTGGAATGCACTGGATGGCAACTCACAACAATCACAAAGTTCCTGGCATGAAGCAGAGGCTTAATGCATTTTATACACTTAACACATCCTTCTATATAGTTCTTGTCTTTGACTGGTTGCAGGTGGGCATTTTGTGCAGCCGACTTGATCTCATGTTTCTGTTTCATATACTTCTGGTTCTGGTTAACTGCTGGTGGTTGGTCTTTGTCTAACTTGCCCATTTGAAGCTTTTTAATGAGACCAGCATTGTGGGAGCCCCTGTGCAGGCATGGCCTTGGTTCATGAGACTGTACCCTTGATGCAGGTCTGCAATCTTGCCGTCAGATCTCCATGGAGGTTGCCAGAACATTGGTCAGGAGAGGTGGACAGAGCCACACAGACCCATCACGTCATTGGCTGGTAATGCCTTGTGGTGACCACACTGGGCCAGCATCCCAGCCTCTGGGTTTAGAACATGTTTAGACACACCTGCTCACAGATAAATTCACATTCCCATCTGTAGATGCAACACATTTTTATATAAGGATAGGAGGGACCATGAGGTTGCATTGCAAGAGACATTTTTAAATTTATCAAGATGTGGGTGCTACCCCTTCACTGAGTTTTACAGCATCCATGTGCCCAATAGAAAACTCTTCTTGCATATAGTAGACAGAGAGTTGCAGAATAATTGCTGTGCTTAGTCTTCCCCAGCCCTAGAACACACCACAATTCTCCCCCATCCCTGGAACAGATGTCATAATCCTTTCCACCTCACTAAATCAGACCTGTCTTCCTAGAAGGCCCCAGTGCTACTCACTCCTCTTAATAAGGACCTTCCATTATTTCAACAGAGTTTGGATTAGGTCATGTATTAATATTATTTTTTGACAGTCCTTAGGTTCTTTGAGGTTGACCAGGTGGTTTGCATGGAAATTCTAGACACTTTCATATCATATATGCAGTGACTTAAATAATCCACGTTAAGAAGCTGCATACCTGGCCTCTGTGGGTCTCAATGGGGTTCCTGAATACCCAAGGACCAGGTTAAATCCATCCATGGATCCTGTCCAACTATGGTGTTGGGGAGGGGCTCAGTGGATAGTCAATATAGGTTGACTAATTGTTTGATTTGAGTAACAGAAAGCTGTGGAAGTTCATCTGAGCAGCCTGAAAACTTGGAAAGAGGGGTGAAGGAAAGTGAGCCAAGCAGTGACTGAAATAAGTACATTTTACTTTTGTTATATTTTCTACTTTAGTCCATAAAAATTTGAAATACAGAGCAAAGTAGCAAATAAAATATCCTTTGTGGGATGAGACAGACTATAGGCAAATGAAGGAACCCTGGTAGTGCTGTGAGTTAGGCATGGGACTGCTAACTGCAAGGTCAGTGGTTCAAACCCACTAGCAGCTCCACGGGACAGCGTTAAGGCTTCCATAAAGATTTACAGTCTTGGAAGCCATATGTAGGGTTGCTATGAGTCAGAATTCACTTGATAACATATGGGGATAGATTATATATAATGTTGTTGTTAAGTGTCGTCGGGTCTCGAGTTGGAACCGACTCATAACAACCCCATGCACAGCAGAACGAAACAATGTCCGATCCTGGGCCAACCTCACTACCACTGCCAGCTTGACGCCATCAATGATGCCACCTGGCTGATCCATCTCGTTGGGGGTCTTCCTCTCTTTCTCTGACCCTCCACCTTACCCAGCATGACATCCTTCTCCAGTGACTGTTCCCTCCTGACAATATGTCCAAAGTATGAGAGACGAAGTTTAGCCA
>NW_006408524.1:18718286-18739115 GCF_000296735.1 Chrysochloris asiatica
ATTAGGGAAGACAGAATTAAAAGAACAAAGAGTAATGACAATATGTTTCTAGGCTGATCTGATTTCCCCTGTTTCTTTGTGCCTGGGAAGAGTTGGTGTGTTGCCCTGCCCTCTGCCAGGATAGCCCTGCCCTGGATAAGGATTTACTGGCTCCTCTAGAAGAAGATGGCCTTGAAGGTGCATCATCTCTGCCTCTCTCAAACTATCTCTACAAATTCATTTCATTTTCTTTTGTGTAAGAACTGGATTCAAAGTCAATTTGACAGGCAAATTGGCCCAGAAAGTATAATAAGCCAATGCTGAGCATTTCTGAAGAAAGCAGGGGGAAAGGAACAGTCATGCAGGTTGATGATGCCTTCCATGTAGCTGGGGCACAAATTCCAAATGGAGGGCAGAGCAGGAGAACAGAGAGCCTTCCTCTGTGGCATCTCTGGTTTGAGGCTAAGTGAGGGGAGGCAAGGACCTCTTGTCAGGTCTGGGTTCATCAAATAGGTCTGATGTTGCATTTGGATATACGATGTTAACTTGTATTCGGATGTTCACAATATGATGAGTAACCCAGCGGTTAAGAGCATTGTTCTGGAATAAGGCCGTTCCCAGATCTACCACTTACTTGTTGTTTACATCTCAGGCAATTTGCTTAAGCTTTTGAAGACTCAGTTTCCATATGTGGAAAATGGGAAATAGTAGCAATCGCTTCTGAGAGTTTATTCCGAAGGTAATTGGGTAATGGATGAACAGCGTCTAGCATAGTCTTTAGTTCTTAAGCAGCATCTCTCATTTTAAGCAACTCTCAGAATATATTCAATATGTGAAATTGACTTGTGTTAACTGTTTGCACCACCCAGAACTCCATTTTCTACCTCAGGGAGATCTAATAGGGTTAGGGACCCACTTGTTAGCTGGGGTGCTTGCATGGGCCAGCTTCTCCCTTCTCTGGATCCTACCACTGTGAGGCCTAGTCCCCTGCCCACTTCACCAAAGGGCCTCTGCTGGCAATCTCCAGGGGCATCCTCTGCAGGCTGGCAAGGTGCACTCACTTGGGCGTGAAGAGAGGAGGAGAGGGCCAGGACACAGCTTGGCTATCTGTAGCTGCAGCCGTCTCTGGAGCATGGTTCCACTTTCTTAGAAGGCAAAGAGGCTGCATAGTCCTGGTGTGGCTCTGTAGAATAAGCATCAGACTGCTAACCACAAGGTAGGTGGTTCAAACCCACCAACCACTCCTCAGAAATCCTGTACAGGGTCGCTATGAGTCGGAACCGATTTGAAGGCACAACAACAGACTTGGGTTTGAATTGGGATCCTGCTAGTTTACTGGCTGTGTGGCCCTGGAAAGAGTACCTAACTTTGTCTGTTATATGAGTGTTACATCCTCCTCATTCACAGCTGTATCTGGTATCTACAATTTATTCTGTGCTTGAGAAGTATCTCCAAAGGACTGAATGGAAATGAAAAGCACATATAGGCAGGTACTTGATGAATGTTAACATCCCTGCTCTTCCCCGTCATCTCTCCTTTCCATTCTTGGTACTCACTGCACTCATGGCAGATTGGTAGGAGGTTGGTTACTGATTCATTCAATAAATCTGTGTGCCAAGCATGTAGGCACTGAGGTTGCAGCCGTTTTGTTCACTGACAGAGAATTCATGCTCACGTGTGGCTTAGGTTACACTGGGAGGAAAAAGACAATACACCCAACAAATAAAACCAGCACTGAGCATATGAGCTGGTGAAAAGTGTGGTGGGAGAAACAGAGTAGGAGAGAGGGATGGCAACTCAGAGGAGGGAGGGGTTGGACATGGGAGAGAGGTCTTCCATAGAAGGTGACATGTAAGCAAACGTGGTTAATGATGATCAGTCTTGGATCAAGTCTTTTTCTCCTCAGAACTCCATTCCATCTTCCTTGGTGTTGCAAGTTGAAGGGAAGGCAAGGAGAGACCAAATACCAATGAGCAGTTCTGTGCTTCACCTTCTACAAGGAAAGGTGCTTGGAACTTCATTCAACACTCTTTTCTCTGAGAGTTGAGGTACCTGGCATTCCAGTCACTAGGCTTCTTAAAGAACCTCACCCGGAGAGGCCCCAGACATTGCAGGAAATCAGCAGCCAGATGCTAGGTGGTTGGGTAGATTCCCTTGCAGAAAGCGAGGTCTGCCCAGGCATGCTTGCTCACTGCATGTTTTATGCTGACACCCAGCACCCTCAGCTGCATTTGTGCTCACCCAGGTGCCAGGGTTTTCAAAATAAGGGTGTCAGTGTTTGTGGTGCTGGGTTTGGTTACAAAGCGAAGCGTTGTGCACCTGCCCATGACTTGACCACACAGTTTAGAACAGCCACCTGCCTTCTTGTCAGCTCCTTGCCCTGCCCTGTTCTGATGACTTGGATTGTTTGCGGCTCCAGCTGTGGTTGGGTTACTCATTGCTCCGAGTTAATGTGCCATCACACCTGCCTCCCTCCCACTGGTCTATAGGGCATGTCTTTAAGATTCTTTTCTGGAGAATTTTTGAGAGAGTGAAGCATACAGCTAGCAGATCACTAGGCTACTTCATTTAGAATGTTTTTTTCTTAAACAATAGTACAATGGAGTTGTTTCAAACATAGATTCCTTTCCCCATTCCATTGACTCATTGAATGTGAGGAAGGACCAAAGACTATATATATATTTGTTGTTGTTGTTGTTAAGTGCCATCAAGTCGATTCTGACCCATGGCGACCCTGTATAGGATTACCAAGGAGCAGCTGGTGAGCTTGAACCGCCGACCTTGCAGTTCAAACGGCTTTGCAGTCTGGAGCATTAACCCACAGCACCACACCAGGACTCTCTCTCTCTCTCTCTCTCTCTCTCTCTCTATATATATATATATATATATACACACACACACACACACACACACACACACACAACATTGTCATCGTTAGTAACTATCATCAAGCCACCCCTCTAATGAAAACATAAATATATGTATACACACACACACACACACACACACACACAACATTGTCATCGTTAGTAACTATCATCAAGCCACCCCTCTAGCTGATCATATTCCTGAGAGACACAGCTCATGTCTTTAATTTGTTTGTGTGTTTCAAACAATAACAACAACCAGCCAGTTGCTGTTGAATAGACTCATAGTGACCCCATGTGTGTCAGAGTAGAACTGTGTTCCAGGGGGTTTGCAGTGGCTGGTTTTCCAGAAGGAGCCTGCTAGATCTTCCTTCCAAGGCATTCTGTGTGGAATCAGACCTCCAGCCTTTTTGTTTGCACTGCTCAGCTTGTATGTTAAGGATGGGTGAAACCTATGGTCTCGACCTTCCTTAGAGTCCCAGAGCTGGGTTCCCAGGTGTGCCTAAGACATACGAGTATGTGCTAAATTTAGAAGTGCAAGGTGGATCGTTTTATAAAGACCCCTTCAAAATATGAAAGTTACCCACTAGTTGATCTTCATACTCATGTTTACATTCTCAACTGTTGGACTTTTTCTTAAAGAATATGTGTATCTCTGATCAGGATTTTAATGACACAGAAGCATACTGAGAAGAAGAAATGAACAGGAGTAATTATTTTTCAAGGAATCGGAGCCATACCTTCCTCTGTGCCATTGAGTCAGTTCCCACTCATAGAGACTCACAGGGTTTCTGAGGAGTGGCTGGTGGGTTTGAATGGCCAAGCGTGCAGTTAGCAATCCAGTGCTTATCTTACAGTGCCACACCAAGACTTCTGATAGCAACCACATATTATTGTTGTTAAGTGCTGTCGAGTTGGTTCTAACTCATAGACCCTGTTTAGGGTTTCCAAGAAGCAGCTGACTAAGTTTGATTCGCCGATCCCATGGTTCATACTGACTTGTGGTCCAGTGCTTACCCCAGAGTACCACACCAGGACTCATTTGTTGTTGTTGTTAAGTGCCATCGAGTCAATTCCAACCCATAGCGACCCTGTATAGGGTTTTCAAGGAACTGCTGGTGAGCTTGAACCACGGACCTTGTAATTCAAATGACTTTGCAGTCTGATGCATTACCCTCGGCGCCACACCGGGACTCCAAGATTAGTAGTGGGTCTGGGTTAAAAACTCCTGTTGAGACTGGTAGTGGTTCTGAGTTAATTTCAGTGTACCGCTGTTCAGAGGGAGGAATATGAGTGTGAATTATTTTTGTTCATAAGGTGTTTCTACAAACATTTGAGAATAGGGTTAGAAAACAGCAAGGAAATATCCATTGTTTTCAGACTTCCTGGACCCTTTTTCATGTGTGTGATCATGTGACACTGTAGGTTAAGCACTAGACTGCTAACCAGAAGGTTCCAGTCATTTCTTGGAAATCCTGAATAGGGTCGCAATGAGTCAAAATTGACTCAGAGACACTTAACAACAACAATCTTTTCTTTGAAAGTCTTTTTAGTAGAGAGCCTAGCAGTTCCTTGCCTGGTGGCCTGCCTGCTTTCCTCCCTTCCTTTCCTCCTTCTCTATTTTTTGAGATGCTATGTAGGAGCGCTTTGGAGCTCTGGTAGCGTAGTGGTTACGAATCTGGCTGCGAACCTTAAGGTCAGTGGTTCGAAACTACCAGCCGCTCCGCGGGAGAAAGATGAGGCTTTCTACTCCCGTAAAGATTTACACCCTCGGAAACCCTGTACAGGGTCGCTATGGGTCGGAACCGACTCAACGGCACTTAACAATGTAGGAGCGCTAATGGGAGCAGGATGCAATATTGCTCCCTCTGCTGGTCACTCTTGTATACAGTCTTGTTTGCACTATGCATAGAGGTTAGAGGCAGTGTTTGGGACAATGCAAGTGACAAGAAGACAAAAGTAGACTGAGACTGAATTCATTAGTTGTTGTTGTTGTTGTTGTTTTTAATTGTTTTAGTTGTTCATATGTAGTGAATTGGAAATGTTTACCTTTGTAGAAAAGTGAGAAAGGAATTTATTTTGACACCTTTCATTCTTGGCAAAATATGTTTATGTAGCAGTGATTTATTTTGTCTTGTTACTGCAATTTCTTGTACATGAATGACTGAATTGTTGTTGTTGCTGTTACGTGCCATGGGCTCAGTTCCAACTCACAGCAACCCTGTATAGGGTATCCAAGGAGTAGCTGGTGAGTTTGGACTACTGACCTTGTGGCTAGCAGTCCAGTGCTGATCTTACAGTTGACACACCAGGAGTCCAATGAGTCCTTTATTTTGCTGATGTTCAGATTTTCTTTATTCCCAACTAAAATGAACACTTGATTGCTTTGGGTGTTCATTCGAGACGATCACAGATATCTATGCTTGCTGACTGTGTACACAGGAACCAAACATGTTTTAGGAAGGCATCATTTTTCTGGGTAGTGAAAATAATGTTTTAAATGAGTAACATTTGTGTCTCTTATTAATCATTGGTTTCTTTTTACTTACAAAGATGGTTACATGTGTTATAAACCAAGCCCAAACCCAAACCAACTGTCACTGAACTGATTCTGATGCATGTCTACACTGTATAGGGTTTCTGAGGCTATAAGTTTCTACAGGAGCAGAAAGCTTCATCTTTCTCCCAGGGAGTGGGTGTTGGATTTCAACCTTACTTATCCTACAGCTACATACTGTATGTTATGTTATTAAGTGTTGTCTAGTCGGTTCTGACTCATAATGACCCAATGTAAAGTTTTTGAGGAGCAGCTAGTAGATTTGAACCTCTGACCCCGTGGTTAGCAGTCTACTGATGATCCTACAGCACCATACCAGGAGTCCTCCATATATTATGGTGGTGGTGATGGTTGTGTGCTGTTGAGTTGGTTCTGATTCATAGAGACCCTATATAGGCTGTAAATCTTTATGGGAATGGAAAGTCTCATCTTTCTCCCATGGAGGGACTGGTAGCTGGTAGATTCGTACCGCTGACTTTGAAGTTAGCAGCCCATCTTGTAATCCACTATGCTACCAGGGTTCTTTACCATATATTATTGCTGTTGTTGACCCATACTGTAGTGGTTTCCGACTCATAGTGTCCCTATATAGGGTTTCTGAGGAGTGGCTGGTGAGTTTGAACTTCCAAACTTGAGGTTCAATGCTTATCCTACAGCACCACATTAATTATGACTGAGAATGTGATGACTTTGTAGGATAAGCTCTGGTCTACGAACCACAAGGTCGGAGGTTCGAGCCCTCCAGCCACTCCTAAGGAGAAAGGTGAGGCTTTCTACTCCCCGCAAAGATTTATAGCTTTGGAAACCCTATATAGGGTCACTATGAATCAGAACCGACTCAGAGACACTTAACAACAACAATTATGACTAGCTTGTTGTACTTATCCTATAGAATAAGCACTTCACTCCCCTACTTAATCTTTGCTGTTGGTAAGTGCCTTCGAGTCAGTTCTGACTCATAGTGACCCTGAGTAGGGTTCCTGATGAGAGGCTGGTGGGTTTGAACTGTGGACCCTGCAGTTAGCGTCTAGTGTTTATCCTGTAGAGGTATTTCAGAGGAAGGTAAACCATCCTTCTGAGAAGCTTTACGGGTAAGACTGTCCAGGACATTTTTCTGGATAGTTTCCTTGAACTCACTTGTATGTTGAAATCCAATTTAAGCGCTCTTAACAAAACCCAACTTTGTCATAATCTTTTGAAGTCCCTGCCTTGACTTTGTTCCCATAAACCCAACCCAAACCCAACCCAATCCAATCCCACTGAATTGATTCCAACTCACAGTGAGCCAAAAGGACAAAGTAGAACTGCTCCCTAGGGTTTCTGAGGCTATTAATCTTTAAGGAGCACACCATCTCATCTTTCTTCTGAGGAGTGGCCAGTGGGTTAGAACTACAGACCTTGTAGTTAGCAGTCCAACGTGCACCCCACTATGCCACATGGATCAGAAAACATTCGGACTCATTTCAGTTGGTCAGGATGCATTTATGTATTGAAGGGCAGTCTGGTGGTTAGAAATCAGGCAATATGCCTCTTACTAATTGGATGCCAGCTAGTTAACCTCTCTAGCTTCTAGTTAACTTCTTCAGTTGCTATTCTTTAGGTTAGCTCCAAGTTTATTCAAATATTCTAGTCAAAATGTTTAAGACATTTGACCTCATTTAAGAACCGAAAGCAGCATTGGATAAATACAAAGAAAGGGAGTGAAGTTGCTTTTATCCTCTTTAAAAGACCCACGCATACAATTTCCTGTCAAATCATCCAGAGGGTTATTTGTGCTGGTGTTGCTAAATTCCATTGAGTTGGTTCTGACTTATAGTAACCCTGTATAAGATTTCCAGAGAGTGGCTGCTGACTTTGAACCGTTGACCTTACGGTTCAAACTGACCTGAAGTTCGAGTGCTCATCCTATGCACTACACTAGGACCCAGATGATAAGCTGTAGGCTGGTTACATTATGTGAACAAGTGCCTTGTTCTTAATTACATCTTCTGTTTCTTTTGTTTTCTAGTTGCAAATGAGGCCGGAGACAAAAATGCCAGACCGCTTGCCCGTTTCTCCCGTGAGTAAATCTTATCTCATTTTTGTTCTGGACTGCTTCGTGATACATTATCCAGGAGCCTTTTCACCTGCATGGCTCACCTGTGTGACCCTGCCATGTGATCTAGAACAGTAATATAGACCAGGTCCTCACCTGGTTCATCGTCCTTCAACATCATTTACTATCGAGTCAGCGCTGACTCATGGCAACCCTACCTGTATCAGACTAGAACTGTGCTCCATGGGGTTTTCAGTGGACGATTTTCAGAAATCGATTGTTAAGTCTTTCTCCCAAGACACTTCTGGGTGGATTTGAACCTTCAACCTCTGGATTAGCAGTCAAGTGCTTTAAACATTGTCACCACAGTTAAATCCTTAGAATTCTTAGAAGTACAGAGGCTTTCAATGTGTTCTGGTGGTGGTGGTGTGCCGTGGAATTGGTTCTGACTAACAGCAACCCTGCATAGGGTTTCTGAGGCTGTAAATCTTTATGGGAACAGAAAGCGTCATCTTTCGCCTGTGGAACAGCTGGAAGTTTCTGACTGCTGACCTTGAGGTTAGCAGTCTGACTGCTAACCACCAGAGCTCCTTTCAATGTGCTCCAGGGCCTTGCTATTCAAGGTGTGGCCTTCAGACCAGCAAGGCTGACATCACCTGGGGGCTCATTAGACATGCAGCACCTCAGGTCCCACCCTTTTAAATCAGAACCTGCATTTTAACAAGATTCACAGGTGGGTCCTCTGGAATCCCCAAACATCGCACACAGGAGTGGGATGGGATTTTCATGAAGATAAAGTGAGGAAGGGTATGTGAAAGCTTGTAGCTATCATGGTTTATCTATGAGGGGGATTCCAAAAGTTCATGGAAAAATTCCATTATTTTCTAATGCCATTTCCACAAAGTTTTCGAAGCCGCCTTCTACATGTAAAAGCATCTTACATCCCGAGGTGGGTTTCTGAGATTTACGAGATGTTGGTCCTTTTTCTCGACATTCTGAGGATGGAATAGATGGAATGACTTTTTCAGGCACTGGGATAATCATTTGTGGGCATTGCTGCCCATTGATTTGACTTCATCCCAGTGAGAAAGCAGGAGTCAAAAGCCTTTTGATGTTTCCTCTGCCAGTATGATCAGCAAATTGTATAGCAAATTCATGCATTCCCTGGATTGAAAGCCTGGTCGCCATGAAGGGAGTGGAAATCCCAGTGAGGCTGCAGAGGCTCCGGTGATGTTCCTGAGCCTGCTGTGCGGCGAGTACAGAGACTGTGGTGGTGGTTGTGTGCTGTTGAGTCTGTTCCAACTCATAGCGACTTTATATAGGATTTCTGAGGCTTATATACATCTTTACGGGAGCAGAAAACCTCATTTTTTCCCCCAAGGAGCAGCTGGCAAATGCAAACTGCTGACCTTGCAGTTAGCATCCCCTTGTCAGCCAGTATGCTCCTTACAGAGATGGTAGAACTGTACATGAAGATCGGAGTCTGCGCTCCAGCATCTTTGCTGCCTTGCTGGCTTTCACTGGCATTTCACTTATACTTTCTCGGCCATGTGAAAACTCTTAACTGTTTTCCTCTTCTTCTTTTTTTTTTTTTTTTTTTTACAAAAATGTAACCATTGTAAAAATTGTGGCATGATACCTCCCAGTCACTGTGCTGTTCATGGAAGACTCATCAGCTCTTTAGTATGTGGTTGGTTTTTGTGGTCTAAGCGCCGTGGAGTCAGTTCTGACTCATAGTGACTCTGCATAGGGTTTCTGAGGCTGTAAATCTTTATGGAAGCAGAAAGCCTCATCTTTCTTCTATGAACAACTGGTAGTTTCAAACTGCTGACCTTGAGGTTAGCAGCACGACTTGTAATCACTCGGCTACCAGAGCTCCTTGCTCTTGAGTATAGACAATGCCATACACTGGAAGGTAGATCGCTGCTGTGGAGCCAACTCCGTACACCAGCATGAAATGTTGCCCTGCCCAGCATCATCCTCGTGACTCATGTCACACACAAGTTCGCCTCACTGACAGTCTCCCTCACCTTCACTGGCCCTCTGTTTCACCAAACATGATGTCCACCTGTAGTGAACTATCCTTTCTGACGGGCATGACCAAAGCAAACACATCAGATCCCAAACCCGTCCACTGTGGGTTACTGTGCTGATATCTGAAACATTGATGGCAGGTTTTCCCACATTGCAGGCACACGCAAGCTACCGCAGTGTGACAAACTGACAAGTGAATAGTGAGGGCACTGCTGTAGTAAGTGTTTAAGAGGTAAAGCTAAAAGTATAATTTCTTTATTTTCAGGGCTTTTTCTAAACCTGGCCTTCAGTGTCTTTTGAGAAGGCTTTAAAACTTTGCGACTGATTTCCTACAAATGATTTTTATAGAACTGTATAATGTATGATAATGAAAGAGCATTAAGTACCCACATTTTAGAAACTGAAATACTCACTTTTCACGGGCCCTCCTACCTGTAATCATTACTTCCAAAATAAGTGCTTCATCCCACAGTTCAATGCGGATGATGAATATGCTTTCGTACCTGTATTTCTGCATCCCTAGAGCAATCAATAGTCAGGCAAATTAATATGCTGGAATCGTAACCCGCCCACACTCTGCACGCTGTTCTGGGTGCACCCCACAGGGGTTCCTGGCATTTGGATGCCTTCACCAGATGTGGAGAGTTTAACCGTGTAGCTAAATGGTGCCCTTTAACCGTGTGGCCCAAATACAACCTGGAGCATAGAGACACAGGATAACTGCTCTCTTCAGTGACTTTTTAAGATTTCAGCTTGTGTGACTTGGTTGGAAGAATGTGTCATGTGAAAGCTTATTTGCTGAAGATAAGTGAGGTTGTGAAAAAAAAAAAAGAATCTACACAGGAAAAATGTAATTAGTTGCAAACCAATTAGGTTGGGCTGACTCAGGGAAAAAACATTCTCCTGACTTAGTGCAATGTCCTGGAAACAAGTCAGATAGTACATTAACTACTAAATCTTTTAGTAGCAAATGCTAGAGACGTGGGAAATTAGGTGACTTTTTCGAAGGAAAAAAAAAAAAAAGGTTACTTAAAGTAGCATCCTGGTGTGGCGCTGTGGGCTAATGCGCTGGACTGCAAAGTCAGTTGGAACTGCAAGGTTCAAGCTCAACAGCTGCTCCTCAGAAACCCTATACAGGGTTGCTACGGGTCAGAACCTACTCAACGGCACTTAGCAACAACAACAACAAAGGTAGCATCATCAATCATGAGTGTCACTTCACTTTACCACGTTGACAATTGGCCTTCATCGTGTTATATGAATGAAGAGTTCAGTTGTGAAGAACAAGGAGATTTGAATGACAGACTTTCCTTTGAAGACTGTGAGTTGACGTACTTCGGCATTCTTTATTTTCACGTCCAATGAGCCGTGTGTAAAATCCTGGCTGTGTGCATCACATAGCAAAGATTTAGGGCAATATGGGTAGATGGCAGGAACCTCTGCTATGATGAAGTCTGGACCTTCCAGGGCATCAGCAGAAAAGACACCTGATGGAGAGAGAGGGGCTGACCCAGTGCTCTCAATTAGTCTCAAGTTTTGTATTTTCTTTGGGGTCCTCACATTCTGTTCCTGGTACATCTGGAATAGGCTCCTCATTCTTCTCCATTTTTGTTGTTGTTGACAGGGAGTGGGGGCTTATGAGCTGTAATGATGATCTTAAGGAGAACCCAGCCTTGCACCTTAGGTGCATCCACAACCTTTCAGTGGAGGTTGCATGTTGCTATGAGGCTGAACAGGTTTCATAGGAACTTCTAGACAAAGACAGACTAAGAAGACAGAACTGGTGATGTACTTCTGAAAAACAGCCATTGAAAACCCTGTGGATCACAAAACTTTGATGTGCAACCAATCCTGGGGATGGTAGAGGACTGGGCAGTGTTTCGTACCATTGCGTATGGGGTCAGCATCAGCTGGAGGCTGATTTGATGACAGCTAGCAACAGTAACCTACCACAGACTTGTCAGTTTGTCACACTGTGGTGGCTTTTGTGTTGCTGTGATACTGGAAGCTATGCTAATGGTATTTTAAATGCCAGCAAGGTCACCATGGTGGCCAAGTTTCAGTAGAGCTTTGAGACTGAGAAAGGAGAGGCAGCTCACTGCTGAATGGTTAGCAGTGAAACATTGTCTGATATTGTGCTGGAAGATGAGCCCTTTAGGTTGGGAAGGCACTCAAAATATGACTGGGAAAGAGCAGCCTTCTAAAACTAGAATTGACCTTAATGGCATGGATGGGGCAAAACTTTTGGAACCTTCATTTGCTGATGGGGCAAAACTCAAAGTGAAAAGAAACAGCAGTAAACAACCATTAATAAACAGAACATTGAATGTATGACCTAGCAAAATTGGAAGTCTTCAAAAATAAAATGGAACGCATAAAGATTGCTATCCTAGACTTTAGTGTGTTGAAATAGATTGGTATTGGCCATTTTGAATCAGACAGTCATGTGGTTTACTATGCCGGGAATAAAAAACTGAAGAGAACTAGTGTCCCGTTCATTGTCAGAAATGGCATTTTGAGAACTGTCTTGAAGTACAATGCTGTCTGTGATGTCATAATATCCATACACCTACAAGGAAGACCAGTTAATACAGCTATTATTCAAATTTACCCACCAGAAAAACAGCAATGAAGTTGTGAGCTAAGTTCAGTCACATTCAATAGACTCCTGTTAACCTGGATTGAGACCTTAATCAGCAGTATGACGAGACCTGGGGACTCTTGGACCCAGGGGCAGGAACATTGCCCCATGGGACTAGAACAGAGTGTGAAGTGTCAAGCTGATATGAAGTGAGGAGCGATGTACAAGAACACCCACACTTGCAGATGGTACCCATTTGACCTGGCGTCAATGGCTGGATGATCAGAACACAACTAGAGGAAGAATGAAGAGAAAAAAAAAAAAAAGTAACCCACTACAATTGGATGAACTTGACCTATGTTTGTGGATGCAGTATGACAAAGGAGCGAACAAATCTTTACAGTGAGGATCATTCCCACCCTCTTAGTACATAGGGCCGACAGGGATGGGGAACCTAGACATTGGTTACTCAAAATGGGGGTGGGGAGCTACAAAGACAAGGAGATTTGGTAGCGCAGTGGTTACGAATCGGTCTGTGAACCACAAGGTCAACAGTTCGAAAGTACCAGCTGTTCCGCAGGAGAAAGATGAGGCTTTCTGCTCCCGTAAAGTTTTACAGCCTAGGAAACCCTGTAAAAGGTCACTATGAGTTGGAACTGACTCCACGGCACATAACAACAACAACAAAGACAAGAAGTCACTGGCTTAAAAGCTTTCAATAGAGAAACTAGTTCCAGAGGGTATGGGGAAAGGTAGAATCTCCAATGTTTTGTTTCTAACCTGTCTGGATGGGGTTGATAAAAGGTGTGGGGGATAGGACTCCTGTGATTCAATAGGGAATGATTGCTATCAGGTCTGACAGTGAGTGTTGGAAAGGTAAATGTAAATGTTTTGTAACAAAAGGAGAGGAGTGGCTGATTTTGCAGTCCAGGAGCTGAGATCCCTGGAACCAACCATTAAGGGAGGAAGAAAAGTGAAGTGTGGGACCCTGTCCGGGGAGGCAGTGACACCAGAGATGGAGGCAGAAATGATGATATGGAGAGAAGGAGCAGCTGGGGACTCTGGATTCAGGGAGGAAGAAGGCCTGTGTGCTGGCAGCTGGGGGGCAGGCTTGTGGGGTGTTCCCTTTGGATGTTTATGATGTATGCAGGGGCTTGTAATCATTGCAATGAAACAAAATATGATAGGATGAATGAAAGGATTATGGATAATGTTCTCCCATGTAAACTAACACATAATTCACATTAAAGCCTTAAAAAAATACCAAAAAAAAAAACAAAACACCAAACCAAAAACCTACCAACCACTAAAGCCAGTCATGATGAAACTCAAGAATTCTGCCAACTAGTTCAGTCTGAAATTGATCAAACATGCAATCAAGATGCATTGATCATTACTGGTGATTAGAATGAGAAAGTTGGAACAAAGAGGAAAGGTCAGTAGATAGGATATAAGGCCTTGGTGATAGAAACAATGCTGAAGATAGCATTATAGAATTTTACAAGACCAATGACTTATTCATTGTAAATACCATTTTTCCCCAACAACATAAAAAGTAAAACTATACCCATGGACCTCATCAGATGGAGTGCACAGGAATCAAACTGACTATATCTGTAAGAAGAGACGATGGAGAAAAGTTCAATATTACTAAACAAAACAAGGCCGGCGCTGACTGTGGAACAGACTCTCAATTGCTCATATGTAAGTTCAGGCAGAAGCAGAAGCAAATTAAAATAAGTCCACTTGAATTTAGAGAACATCTCAAGAACAGATTTGACGCATTAAACATTAATGACCGAAATCCAGAAGACTTGTGAGATGGCATCAAGAACATCATACACATAGGAAGAAAGCTAGAATTCTTAAAAAGACAAGAAAGAAAAGAAAGTATGGATGTCAGAAGCAACTCTAAAAATTGCTTTCCAATGCAGTGAAGCTAAAGTGAATGTAAGAAATGAGGAAGTAAAAGAGCTGAACAGAATATTTCAAAGTCCCAAATCCGTTGGCCAGATGTCAGACTGGAAGCTTCTGACTCATGTAGCTGCAGAGCTGAAGAACCAAATTCAGCAGGCAGGCACGCTGGGCAGGTAAGATGACCAGCTGCCGACAACTCCCAGATTGGCAGGCAATAGAGCAGACCACAAGCATAGACTAGCCAGATGCAGAATCCAGACCCAGCAGAAAGCAGGCAAGTTTTGGCTGAGTATTCAGTATATTGGGAGTAGGTCACACCCCCAAAGAAACTTCCTTTTAATTGATTGTCTGCTGAAAGCACAGCTGCTCATCATGGGGGACTATTGAGTCTTAACTGCTGAACCACTGAGAATCCTGGCCCAGTCAAGTTGAGACAAAACCTTAACTATCACAACCACCAATGAGTTGGACTGACACAGTGGCAGTAACAAGGGGCTTGAACACAAAAGAGTTGTGAGGATGGCGCAGAACAGGAGAGTGTTTCTCTCTGTTGAACATGGTGGTGGTGGTGGTCGTGTACCATGGAGTTGGTTTTGCCTCATAGCGACCCTGTATAGGGTTTCCGAGCTGTTGAACATAGGTTTGCTATAAATCAGAACTCAATGGCACCTAATGACATCAGCAACAATGACAAGAAAAACGGGGAACCAAAGAGAAATAGAGTGTGCGGAGCCTAGAAACAGTTAAGCTTTCCTACGTGTTTTCTCATCTTACCCTGGTCAGCTGGTTTACCAGCTTGACTTGCCTCATTGTGACCCACTCCCTAAAAGGGTTATTTCCACAACAGAATCCCTGAACTTAATATTCTTCCCTGCACTGTCACCCTATCACTGAACGATTTCGCTTCCTCAAACAGATCATGCCTGAGGCCACCTGTGGTTCAGTTCCTGTCACTTTCAGCCTAAAAACAGTCATTGTTTTCAATCAAGTAACAGTGCTGTGGGGATTGACGCACAGAGTAAGGCCCTGATCCTACTGGAGCTCCCTGACACTGGCAATTGACTAATCTTACCTTAATCAGAGCAGCTGCCTGATAGCTAGCCATGGGCACACATGAGTCCAGTGACATGAAGAGGAGGGTGGGAATGGAACGAGATGCTTCCTTCTAATGCTGCAGATGAGTGACAGCACTGGAGAGAAAGAATGAGGAGGGTCCCTGGTCGTCCATGAGCCAAGGCACGTTGACTTTTGATGGACAGGTGGTTTTGAAAATGGCGTCTACTTCAAGGGCTAGCTGTCATGGGGCTTGAGCTCCTGTGTGGGGCAGTGGGCAGGCGTCCATTGGTAGGGCACCTCCTGTGGGGGTTATGAGCACAGCTCTGTGACATCCAGCTCTTATTGCTTGCCCCTTTAAGTAGGCAGCAGCATGTCTCTATTTTGTGAATGAGGACAAAGCTCCAAGAAATGAAGAGAATTGCTCACAGTTGGGATTCTGGAGCAACTCCCAATCCTGGCTGTTACTAGTCCTTCTAGTCTATGGGACTGGTATTTACCATTTCTGAGGCTCAGGGACTTGGGGGACACCAGCTTGATCATGAAGGCACTCAAGCCTCAGCACAGGACAAGTTTTACAGTCCACATGCATTGGTCCCATCATTCCCCAAACGCCCCTATTCACCATCTCATTGACATCAGAAATTCTCTAATGAAGGAAAAGCTTGAAGATTTGAACTCCAAAGTCCCTTAAGAGAGGGGACATAGTGTTTCACATTCTTACTATGGTGAAAATGATTGATAAGCAGACATAACATTTTTTCCTCTCCAGCCCCCTGAAAGTATATTCAACATGTGTAAAAGAGGGAGCAAAGGGTTTTTTATTTATATTTTTATGTACTTATTCATTTACCAAATGGTTACTGACCATTTGGATCTGGCTCTGTGCTGTATGCTAAGGATTCAAAGTCTGATTATCACGAGACTTGTGCTGTTACGAAGTGTAAGATTTGGTGTGAGGAGACAGAGAAGTTAGCCAGCAATGCAGTAGGTGCTATCAGAGGGGTTAGCATGGGCAACAAAAGACAGGGCCTCTAAATAAGTCAGACCAGGTTTCTAGGAGAAGGGGATGCCTGCTTTGAGTATTGAAAGATGACAGGAATTATTTAGGCTAGGAAGGTATGGGGAAGGCATGCCAGGAGACCACCTGGGCACTGTGATAGGTAGAACTGTGTGCCCCCGTCCCTCCTTATTTGAAAATAAGGTGAAGATGTCATTAGTTAGCGTGAAGTCATCATCATGGTAGAGTATGATGGGGCCTAATCAAATCGGCCTTTTGTAAAAAGGTAAGAGACGCAGATACAAAGGAAGATGCTCATGTGAAAACAGACAGATATCGGAACGAGGTATCCACAAGCCAAGGAACGCTGGATCGCTGGACATCAAGCTATAAGTGAGTCATGACCAGACTCTCTGAGCCCCTAGAAGGAACCAACACAACTGACAGCCTGGATTCAGACATCAGTGCTCCAGAGCTGTGAGACAATACATTTCTATTGTTTCAAGGCACCTGGTTTGTGGTCCTTTATTATGGCAGTTCTAGAAGACAATGAGGAGTCCGTGGGTGGTACAGATGATGTAGCCATCAACTGCTAATGAAAAGGTTGACAGTTTGGACCCACGCAGAGGTGCCTCTGAAAAAAGGCCTGGTCATTTGTTTCTGAAAACCTTATGGAGTATTCTACCAAGAGTTGGAACCCACTCAATGGCAACTGGTTCATTAGGAAACCAATACATTTACATTATATTTATATGTTGGGGAAACCAGCTGAAGAGGCAGCCTGGGTCAGGCCAAAGAGAGTCTTTGTGCTTAAAGAGTGGACTGGATTTGGGGGGCAGCTTGGTTACATCTCAACCTCCTTCTAAAGCCGGGGTTCCCTCTGGAAGCCAGGGCTGTGCTGTGAAGAGCTGACCCCATGTAGCCAGACCAGGAGCTCCTGCAGACACTGGAGGCTGGGACACCTGATGGGCCATGGCTTTTGGAAAGACTCATCTGGCTCTGGAGCAGAGTCCCTTGCTGGGCATATCTTGTGGTCAGGAGCTCTGACCCAGACATTTGGGATGCTGTCCAGGCTGCCCTCCAGTGCAGGCTGGGAGAAGAGAGCACTCCTGTTTGGAAATATCTGTTGTATGTGTATGTCCCTGTTAGAATGTGGGCTCCTCGCGGGCAAGTGCCCATCCGGTTTAGCTGTGTATACTCCATGCCTGCTGTCACAACAAATGCCTATTGAGTGAAGACAGAGTAAACCAACACTACCTACTTTTGCTCCCCTTCCTTTTCCTCACCCTTACTTCATAACAGGTCAGGTGATCCCAATGCTGAGCACACACACTTCCAAAGCTCCTCTGGAATTTGTCCTCAAGGACTTCCCATACACCCTTTTGAGAGTCCTCAAAAGCACCTAGGGACACAGGCCTGGCTTTGTACAGGTAACTTAACCTCTCTAAGCCACATTTTTCTCATCTGAATTCTAGGGGAAATACCATAATTTGCTCCCAGAGTTGTTAAATGATCACATACAGAGGTGTGTGTCAAACTCCTTAATGCCATGTTACATGCTCACAGACCTGTCCACCAGATGCTGAGTATGGTGGAGATGGGGTGTAGGCAGGGAGTGTGAAAGAAGAGGGTCTGGAGAGTCCCACAGTTGCTGGATGAGGCTGAAGCAACAAAGTGGATATCAGCCTTGATGACGTGGGTAAATTATACAAGGAGAAGTCAAACAGTACTGCTACCAGGGTTCCAGCTCATACATGCATGCACTGGTTGATTCCAAACACAATGTGCTTAAACACGTCTCTGTGATCAGTGGATGACTGCAGACAAATTTACACATGTCTTAGTAACACACTTGTCTTAGTCTCATCATCACTGTTGTTGTCAAGTGCCACCCAGTCGGTTCTGACTCACAGCAATCCTGTATAGGGTTTCCAAGGCCTACATCTTTGCCAAAGTAGAAAACCTCGTCTTTTTCCCAAGGTATGGCTGGTGCACTTGAATAACTGACCTTGTAGTAAACAGCTCAGTGCTTATTGTACAGAGACACCAGACTCCTCTAGTTTTGTTCAAGTGCCTTATATATAAAGTAAGTCCAATTGAAGAATGACTTCCAGAGGAATCTGTTGTTGTAAAGTGCCATCAAGTTGGTTGGGACCCATAGCGACCCTGCATAGGGTTTCCGAGGAGTGGCTAATGAGCCTGAACTGCCTCCCTTGCAGTTCAAACCGACTCTGCAGTCTGTTTGGCCAGTTAAATTCAAGGTAGAGAGGTCAGTACTGTAGGTGGTAATAGTATTTTGGGATTCCAAACAGGAAATCTTGTTCGAGTTTCTCAAAAGTCACAGGACAATCATGCAGGCTTGTTACAAAGAAGTTTTAAGAAAATTGAAAGCTGCATTGGTGAGAGAAAGATGAAGAAAGGTGCCTGGAGGAATTGTTTTCCCTTCGTGACAACATACCTGCTCATTCTTTGAGGTTAGCAAGCGCTGTCTTATGAGAAGCTTGCTGAGAAACCTTATCTCATCCACGCTACAGTCCTAATCTTGCCTCTTCTGCTTTCTTTTTGTCCCCCAAACTCAAAAACTATTTAAAAGGAACACACTCTGAGTCCCCCAAGAATGCCCAAAATGCCATTTTGATGGGATGTAAATCGAATTCTCTGGGAGCAGTGTTAAAGAGCTAGAAACACCACCTTCAGAGGAGTATGGACTTAGATGGGAGGACTTGCCAAGAAACAGTAGCCTCACATTTTGATAATTTGTTTAATAAAGGGTTCTATGACCTTGTAGCAATACTTTTTGACTTAGCATAATACTTGTACATCATGTGTGCTCAATTAATATGGATTGTTTTATGATATATATTATTATTTTGAATAATATTCATCACCATCTTTGTATCTTCATCCCTCTCTCATACTCATTCATCTATCTATTTTCTTCCTGTCTTCTTTTCACATATATTTATTGAAGAGTTTTCTGTGCTAGACACTAGAGATACAAAGATGAAGAAGTTGATTTTCATAGAGCTCACAGTCTGATAAGGAAAACAGAGAAATAAGCAGCCTAGTACGGCATGTGGAGGCGCACACTGAAGACCAGCAGAGGAGTGATGGGAGCCGGATGAGAGATACTCCGCCTGGCCTAGGGTAGAGATGAATTCACAGGCATTCTCCTGAAGGAGATATGCATTAGATGAAGCATGAGGAGTAGGGGTTAACAGGTAAGAAGGTAACGTCTCAGCTTAAAAAGTAAAAAAAACAAAACAAAAAACCACCATTAAGAGAATCCAGGCCCTATGTAATATTTAGCTATGGCCACAGTGTGGCAGGAAAAGCCCAGATTTGGGTGTGTCTCTTTACTCCAGGATACTCAAGACAGGCTGCATTCAGTGCACTAGGACAGCATCCTGGCTCAGGGAAGAGATATGGGCCCCAAAGTTTATACAGTTGGGCAGATCCATTCTGGAGTTTGGATTGCTTCCCTAAGGGAAGAATAACTTCTGCCCTGAAATGAGCACATGGGTGGAAAAAAAAGGCATTATAAGCAGTAAGAGAGTAGAGTCTAATTAGTAATGCCTCCAAATTTGGCATGGTTTACTTTGGAAGATAAAAAAAAAATCAGATAGTTGGAAGTTTATTTTTTCTATTGCTGTTGTTAAGTGCCATTGAATCAGTTCTGACTCATAGTGACCCTGTATAGGGTTTCCAAGGAGTAGCTGGTGGGTTAGAACTGTCAACCTTGCAGTTAGAAGTCCAGTGCTTTTCCTGTAGTACCACACTAAGGTCCCAGGGCTTATTTAGAGGACTGCAAATTAAAATCACGATGAGACATCACTATATAACTATCACAATTGCTCTTTTAAAAATTGACCCAATGTTGGTGAGGACTGGGAGAAAACGGATCATTTATATATTGCTGGTGGTACCACCAGTCTGAAAAACAGTTTTGCAGTTTCTTAAACACAAAAAATGAAACGGTAGGACCCAGCACTAGAAGCCATGGAGCTGCATGTCTGAAGGGAGAGGTGTGACCTATTTTTCATCTTTCACTTTTCATTTTTCACATATCTCTCCTCTTTACCCCAATCACGCCCTCACTGCACAGCCCAGACGCCTTCAGGCAGGCAAGAGTACACCCACAAAAGGGTCCAGCATTACACCCACAGTTTTCCAATGGTACAGAAAGGAAACTTGTCTTATGACATTTTGACCCTGGGAAACCACCCCATAGCTTACAACACCAGAGCTCTGGATTTACCATAAGGTCCAGGACGTCAGTTTCCCACACTTGCAGGTGAAAAAATCATGATATAAAGGGAAATACTCTGATTTAGGAATCTCTGGAGATGAGACTTCCTCTGTGGCCACCCTGCCTAGGCAGAGTTCAGAAGGCGGGGCTACAGACAGACGGCACAGGGAACCTGTGCTAAAAGCAGTGCATTGACATTTGCAAAAAGAGGTGTGGGAGATTCTACACATTTTTCCTCCTATTCCCTATTGCGTCTTCTTTGCCCAGCCTGGACGCCTTCAGGCAGGTAGGTGCTCATCCCCCCCCCCCCCCCCCCCCCCCCAAAAAAAAAAAAGGTTCAGCGCTGACCCAACAGTTTTCCCACAGTGCAGAGACAAAGAGCTTGGCGGATACTGATGATTTTGGCCTCGGGGTCGCAGCCCTAAAATTAACTTGTGCACAACTCTTACTCATGCCTATATAGCAAGGAAAAAAGCAGGCACATCAGGCCAGAGAGACAAACCATAGAACAATCTGTAAAACCCCAACATAAAAGGATGCAACTATTTTGAGAATTA
>NW_006408524.1:18741825-18742422 GCF_000296735.1 Chrysochloris asiatica
AGGTCCATTATTGTAAAGGAGTAAGAAAAAGAACCCACACGAAAAGGGGGAAATATATATATATTTGCTGATCACCAGGATGCATGGGATGAGGAAGAGAGGGAGAGAGGGAGGGAGGGGAAGACAGAGTACAGAGTAGGGAATAGACACAGGATAGCTTGGGGGTGGGGGGTGGGAGGCAATACACAAGAAGGTAGAGAGGAATGGAAGAACAAGGCGGATGGGAAAATAGTTGGGCAGGTTCGCATGGGCTAAGTGGGACAGAGGTAAATGAGGACGTATGCACAAACTTGGAACAACAGGGCTCTGGGATACAGGGACTGAGGCATGGTTTGGGCAATGGCTATCCAACAGGCATTGGCTACCCAAAATGCAGGGGGGCGCGGTATAAAAGCAAGAAGTGACTGGCTTACAAGCTTTCAAGAGGGTGCCTAGATCCAGAGGGGGCGGGGGGGTGGAGAGATAGAATCACCACTGAATGATCTCCAATCTGTTGGGACCAGGCTGGCAAAAGGAAATGGGGATAAGACTTTTGTGGTACAACAGTGAATAATTGCCATCAGGACTGACTGTGAGGGTAGGAAATATAGAGGTAGA
>NW_006408524.1:18743257-18753512 GCF_000296735.1 Chrysochloris asiatica
AATTATGGTTAGTGAGAAATGTCAATGCTCAAAAGTTGCATACTTGGATTTAGTGTGTATAATGTTCTTAAAAGAAAACGTTGTGGAATTAAAGAACAGATTAGTAGTCCCCAGGGATAAATATGGAGGCGGTAAGGATGAACGGGCTGTGGATGTGATTGTAAAAGGTCAACATGGTGGGTCCTTGAGGTGATGGAGATGTTCTGTATCTTGAGTGGTGCGATGTCAGTTTCCTGGTTGTATTGATATTAACACTGACAGCCGTGTGGCTGATATTGAACTCAAATTTTACAGAATGTCACCACAGGGGGAAACTGAGTAAAGGGTACATGGGGCCTCTCTGAATTTTTTTCTTATAATTGCTTACATATGAATTTCCAATTCTGTCAAAGTGAAAAGTTAGAAAAAAACAAAAACAAATCTTCAATGTCTTCCCATGGCCTACAGAATAAAGTTCAAGTCCTTGGCATATCAGATGAGGACTTTTCACAATCTGACTCTGCTTCATTTAAGCTCCAGAAAAATGAAACAAATTGCCCTCGAATGCTATTTCACTCCTCTATGATTTTGCACACACAGTTCTTTTTGCTTGGAATGTTCCCTCTCTCTGCTGACGACCAAGCAAACCCATTTATCTCTCAAAACTCATCATTTTTCCTGTGAAACTTGACTTGACTGCCAGGGTGAAGACAGCCACTTCCTCCTTTATTCTGTAACTATATATAGCTTCACAGGAGACCTGCTATCCTACGGGGCTACAAGTTGGGCTGCTAAACACAGAGTCAGCAGTTCAAATCTACCAGCCACTCTGTGGGAGAAAGAGGAAGCTTTCTGTTTCCATAAAGATTTACACCCTGGGAAACCTTATAATGGATCTCTACGAGTTGGAACCAACTTGATGGTACACAGCCACCATCATAACCATATATTTTTATACCATTTCATTTTTACTTGCTAGGTATTCTAAATATTTATCTAATAATGATTTCTTCACTAGATTTTGATTTTTTTTTTTTTTGAAAGCAGGAGCTGTGTCTAATGGGTGTTCAGTAAATACTTGTTCAATTGGACTGAAAGCAAAAGGGATGCAAAGATTCCAGATATAGAACACCTCCCATTGAGAAGAAGCCCACTCATCCCTGGATGGTTCTTGGAGAGAAATACTCACTAGTCTAAAGAGAAGTCAGATGCATGATTTACCAGTCACAGCTTCCAATGGTATTTTCTATGCAATATAGAAAGTATATATAAAATGCTTATAGGGCATCTACTGTGTGTCAGAGGAGCCCTTGTGGGTTACAAGTTGAGCTGGTAACCAAAAGGTCAGCAGTTTGAATCCACCAGTTACCCCACCAGAGAAAGATGAGACTTTCTGCTCCTGTAAAGATTTACAGCCTCAGAAACCCTATATTGGGTTGCTACGAGTTGGAACCAACTCAGTGGCACATCACCACCACCAAGCCTTAGGTGGAAGCCCAGAATGGATACATATAGTGTTGTAGGCTCTGCAGCCCCAGTGGGGGTCATCTTGTAGACTAAACTATGAATGGCAATCCTTGCAGTTGTGCACTCTTAGAAGCTCTACTGAAAGTCTCAAACAAGAAGGGAAATGAAGATATCAAACCACTTTGGCCAGAAACTGAAGAACACCCATACATGATATCATCGAAGCAGGTTGGTTGTTGTTAACTAACAACGACCCTGTATATAGTTTCCAAGGAGTGACTGGTGGGTTTGAACCTCTGACCTTGAGGTTCACAGTTGGGTGTTTATCCAGGCCTTCAAAACAGATATTGTTGTTAAGTGCCATCAAATTGGTTCTGACTCATAGTGACCCTGTAAAGGGTTTCCAAGGAGTTGCTTGTGGGTTTGAACTGCTGAACTTGTGGTTCAAAGTCCAGTGCTGATCCTACAGAGCCATACCAGGAGTCCCAAACAGGTATAGAAGGAAGAAAGGGCTGAAATGAAGTGTTAATCCAAGTTTTTAATGTGATTTCTCTAGCCTCAGAAATTGGTATCTTAAAAACAGAAAAGAAAAAAAGAGTTAACCTTGAAAGGTCATGTTCTGCTGAGTAACAACAACAAAACAACCACAAACCAAATTTGTTGCTATTGAGCGGATAACACGTCACAATGACTCTGTAGGACAGAATAGAACCCCACCCCCACCCCCATAGGGTTTCTTAGACTGTAATCTTTACAGAAGCCTATGGCTGCATCTTTCTCCCTCTGGTTAGCAGCTATATGTTTAAACAATGTGCCATCAGGGTTCTGGGGTATGTAATAAGTAAGCCACAGTTCTTTGCCTAAGGAGCTTACCACCAACAGACACCCCATTGTCTTTCTTTTGTTACCAACTAGAAAGTTCTCTGTGACCAACACAGTATCCCGAAGTCTGATTTTCTGGAACTTTTTCTAAGAACTCCAAATGGCCACGCAATTATTTTCAAACAAGTTTATTTAATTTTAATCACAATTGATATCTCCTTTAAACATGTCTAAATGCTGGTGTGGTGCTACTGTAAGACTGTGAACCGCAAGGTTGGCAGTGCAAACCCACCAATGCTCCTTTGAAACCCTATAAAGGGTCATTATGAGTCAGAACCCATTGGATGGCATTTAGCAACAAAAACAGGATTAATGTGACACATTCTTTCAGACAGTTCACAGCATTTCCATATGTACTGTACAATATTACTGAATGCATTTCAACCAAGTTTTTATAATGAGGTTAAAAATCAGCCTTGGAACTTCCCAAAGGAATAGTAGGCAGATTTACAAATGAATCATCTAACAGATGGTAAGACTTGGGTTCTTCTTTTTTTTTTTTTGTATGCTTTGCAGACATAAGCATACGTCAGGGTAGTTAGGCACTGAAAATTCTTCATATACTTATGAGGAGTGTGTGTGTGTGTATGTGTGTGTGTGTTACAAACAATCCTGATGACGCACTGGTCCAGCACTCAGTTGCTAACTGTAAAGTCAGTGGTTTGAACCCACTAGCATCTCTGGGAGAGAAAGATGGGGTAGTTGTTGTTATTACGTGCTGTCGAGTCGATTCTGACCTGTAGTGACCCTGTACAGGGTTTCCGAGGAGCAGCTGGTGAGTTTGAACTGCCAGCCTTGCAGTTAAAATGGCTTTGCAGTCTGGCACATTAACCCATAGTGCCACCCCAGGTTTCCTGTTTTGTAAACCGTTACAACCTTGGAGAGCATATGGGGCAGTTCTGCTCTGTCCTGTAGGGTTGCTATCAACCAGATTAGACCTCCTCACGATAGTGGGTTTGGTGTGTGTCTGAATTATTGACAGTCTGACTTAATAGAAAATGTGAAAAAAAGAAAAAAGCCATCTTCTGACTCTCAAGTACCCAATTTACATTAGCCATTAAAAAGTGCTTGTCAAGTAGATTTCACTCTTAATAGATAAGTTTCTCTTTTAATTAGTATGCTAAATGAATGCTGTCAAAGTTCTTGAAAACAGTCTCCCTTTAATCTTGTCTACATCATCACTGTGCTGAACAAGCTCATCTTTTATATGTATGACAAAGAGAAATCGAGACCTTTCCTTTTGGAATTGATGGCCTCACTAGATAGTGATCCACTGCACTAGATGAATTTCTAAATAGACTTTGAAAATTCTGTAGGTGTTAAACACATCAATCTGATAAGGACACATACAAGACTGTGCTTTGAAATGATTTCTACACCACTCTGTTGGCTCACTTTATGTTGTTAAGTGCCGTCAAGTTGATTCTAATCCATAGTGACCCTGTATAGGGTTTCTGAGGAGCAGCTGGTGCGCTTAAATCACCAACCTTGCAGTTCAAACTGACTTTGTAGTCCAGCGCATTAACTCACAGCGCCACAACAGGGCTCCATTGCTCACTTTATAGGATTATGCACTGTTGGTTTATAGTATGGTCATGACTTACATGTTGCTATGATGCTGGAAGCTATGCCACCAGTACTTTAAATACCAGCAGCATCCCATATGTATACAGGTTCCACAGAGCTATGAAGGTTGAGACAGGTTAGGAAGAAAGGCATAGTGATCAATTTCTCAACAGTTAGCTGATGAAAACCCTGTGGACCACAGAATGGTGCCTGAGACTTTGACTTACTCACTTTGGATATATATTCAAGAGGGCTCAGTTGCTAGAAAAGGACATCATGTTTCATTGAGGGAAACCATGGAAACCCTCAATGAAATGGATTGACACAATGGATTCAACAATGGACTCAAACATACAAACGATCATGTAGATGACACAGAATTGGGCAACATTTCATTCTTTGTCTCATATACTTGGGACATATTATCAGGAAGAACCAGTACCTAGAGAAGGACATCATGTTTGGTAAAGTAGAGGGTAGACAAAAAAGAGGAAGAACCTCTATGAGATGGAAAGACACAGTGGCTGTGATTCTGAGCTCAAACATAGTCGTGATGGTCAGGATGCTGCAGGTCTGGGCGGTGTTTCATTCTCTGTCTCATGCACTTAGATTATCAGGAGGGGCAAGTCCCTAGAGAAGGAAATCTTGTTAGGTAAAGTGGAGGGTCAGTGAGCAAGTGGAAGACTCTCAACAATATGTATTGACACGGTATCTGCAAGTATGGGTTTAAGCATAGCAGAGATTGTGAGGATGGTGCAAAACTGGGCAACGTTTCATTCTTTTGATATTAGTTTGACTAACAACAACAAGAAAGTAAGAATAGACAAAAAGAGAAAGGAGGAGGTCTTGTACTACCAGATATAAATTGATTTAATAAAGTATGTTAAGTGACACAGTGTGACCCAAATATTCAAAACAAAAACTTACAGCCAGGCTAATGTAGCAAGCAAGATAACTCAGAAATAACCCTGGGCATATTTGTGAATTTAGGATATGTTTTCATGTGTAATATTTGTAGTTTCTTGACTATGTATGCAAAGACATTCAACTGTGTGGATCATAAGAAACTGTGGATAACATTGTGAAGAATAGGTATTCCAGATGCTTAATTGTGCTAATGAGGAATCTATGCATAGACCAAAAGGCAGTCGTTTGGACAGAACAAGGGGGTACGGAATAGTTTAAAATCAGCATAGGTTGTGTCATTTGATCATAGTATTCAATCTGTATGCTGAGCAAATAATATGAAAAACTGGGTTCTATGAAGAAGAACGAGGCATCAGGATGGAGATGGAGAAAGAATTTTTAACAACCTGTGATGTACTGATGATACAACCTTGCTTACTGACAGGGAAGAGGACTTGAAATGAAGATCAAAGACTACAGCCTTCAATATGGATTACATCTCAATGTAAAGAAAATTAAAATCTTCGTAACTGGACCAATAAATGTTGTCTTGATAACTGGAGAAAAAGATTGTAGTTGTCTAAGATTTCATTTTGCTTGGATCAACATGGAAGCAGCATTCCAGAAATCAAACAACATACTGCATTTGGCAAATCTGTTGCAAATGACCTCTTTAAAATGTTCAAGAACAAAGATGTCAGCTTGAGGACTAAGGTGTGCCTGACCCAAACCATGCTATTTTCAGTTGCTTCATATGCATGTGGAAGTTGGACAATGACTAAGGAAGACTGTAGAAGAATCGATGCATTTGAATTATGCTATTGGATATGAATATTAAAAGTACCATGGACTGCCGGAAGAAGAAACAAATTTGTCTTGAGAAAAGTTCAGCCATAAGACTCCTTAGAAACAAGGATGGTGAGACTTTGTCTCTTGTACACTGGACACACTGTCAAGAGGGACCAAACCCAGGAGAAGGACATCATGCTTGAAAAAGTAGAGGGTCAGCAAAAAAGATGAAGACCCCCCAAAAGATGCCTCAACATAGGGTCAGGAACAATGGATTCAAACATAACAACTATTGTGTGGATGGCACAGGACGGGCCAGTATCTCGGTCTGCTGTGCATAAGGTCTCTATGAGTCAGAACCAGCTTGATGCCCCCTCCTCCAAATAGCAACAAATCACATATTAAGTTGGATTCTTATTTTTTGGATGAGGGAACTAACACATACATGCTTACACACTTGCACCTTGGTGTGTATGATATGTGAAACAGAGTTAACATTTCAATGATTTCTTTTAAAGTACAGGGGATAGAATTCCTAGAAAGCATTTAAGACCAGGAATTAATATCCTGAAAATAACAACATATGTGACCGATGGAAGATACTCAAAACATTATTGATACTTCATCTTTTGTATTAACACTATTTTTTATTTTAGCAAGATTGAAACTCTTCATCTAGTCTTTATTAGGTTTGTTCCTGACTGCTGCGCCCTAAATACAATTTTCTTACCCACTGGGTATTTTAGGTGTCCTGGCATGGCCCTGTAGCATAAGCAATGGACTGCTAACCTCAAGATCTAGGGTTCAAACCTCCCAACCCCTCCTCAGAAACCCTGTACAGGGCCACTATGAGTCAGAACTGGCTCAACAGCATTTAATAACAATAGCAACAACTACATCTTGCCCAGACACTTTAAGAATCTTTGGGAATTTCCAGGGTTTCTTTTCCCCATCCTGGAGAATTTTCCATCATTTCTTTCCTCTGAGCTTGGCAGGTCTCTTAATTCTCAGCCTTCTGCCAGTGCAGTCTTTATGTATCTTTATAATGAACTGAGTTGATGAGTCACTTGTCAGATTTCAGTGGGATGAGCACATCACCTTAGGCTTCTCTCTCTGGTCTGCAGTTTAACAGGCTGCCATCCTTAGCCACACTTCAAAGTGAATCTGCAGTATTTCTGCTTTAGCTTCCTGTCTGTCTTTTTCTTCTTCTAAATTTTATGTCTTTTGCTGCTATTGAGAATGTACACAGCAGAACAAACCAATTCCACAGATTCCACATGTACAGGTCAGTGACGCTGGTTACATTTGTCAGGTTATGCAGTGATTTTCACTCTCCTTTTTCCAAGTTGTTTCTCCCTCGTTAACATAAAGTCACTGCCTTCTAAGGTTCCCTCTAATCTTTCAAGCTGCTCTTGTCATTTTGATCCTATATAGATCTTAAAAGAGCATAATGTTTCAGGCAGACTTTTTTTTTTAATTTAGTTAAGCTGAACTGTTGTTTGATTTCCCACCATTCACCTGTCAGTCTGTCATTCTGTATGGTTTATATGTTGCTGTGATGCTAGAAGCTATGCCACTAATATTTTAAATACCAGTAGGATCACCCAGGGTGGACAGGTTTCAGCAGAGTTTCCAAATTAAGACAGATTAGGATGAAGGAATCCTGGTGGCATTGTGGTGTAAAGCATTGGACCACAAGGGTGGTTTGAACCACAAGAATGGCATTTCAAACTCACCTAGCCACTCCTTAGAAACCCTATACAGGACTGCTATGAATCGGAACTGACTCAATGATACCTAACAACAGCAGAAAGAAGGAGAAGAGGACTATTCCTCAATGTTTCCACTGAAAACCTTATAAATACCAGGGAAACATTGTCAGATAGCATCCAAATATTGATGATTGAAACATGATGAGGAGCACCAGAATATTGTCAGATACAGTGCCGGATGATAAGCCCCTCAGGTCGGAAGGCACTAAAAATACTTCTCAAAGTAGAGTTGACTGTGATGACAAGGATGAAGTAAAGCTTTTGGGACCTTCATGTGCTGATGGGTACATCTCAAAATGAGGAGAAACAGCTGCAAACATCCACTAGTGATCAGAATGTAGACTATATGAAATATGAATCTAGGAAAATAGAAAGTTGTAAAAAATGAAATGGAAAGCATAAAGATCAATATCTTAGGCAACAGGAAGTTGAAATGGAATGGTGGCCATTTTGAATCTGACAGTCATATGGTTTACTATGCCAGGAACCAGAAATTCAAGAGGACTGAAGTCCCATTCACCGTCAAAAAGAACATTGCAGGGTCTATCTTGAAGTACAATGCTTTCTGTGCTGGAATAATAGTCATATGCCTACAAGGAGTCCTGAGGAGCTCCCGAAACATAGTGGTTACGAGTTGGGCTGCTCACCTTAAGGTCAGGAATTCGAAACTCCCAGCTGTCCTGCAGGTGAAAGACGAAGCTTTCTGCTCTCACAAAGATTTGCAGCCTTGGAAATATAGGGTCACTATGAGTTGGAACCTACTCCATGACACACAACTAACCAACCAACCATAAGGAGTCCTGGTGTGGTGCTGTAGGATAAAGTACTAGACTACAGGGTAGGCTTGAACTGCAAGGTTGGCACTCCAAACCCACCAGCTCCTTGTAAACCCTATAAAGGGTCACTATGAGTCAGAACCAACTTGACAACACTTAACAACAACAACAATAAGGAAAATCAATTAATAACAGTATCATTCAAAGATGCACACCAACCACTAAAGCCAGTGATGATGAAATTGAAAATTCTACCAACTTCTTCAGAGTCCTGGTGTGGTGCTGTAGAATAAGAGCTGCTAACCACAAAGTTGGTGGTTCAAATCTACCAGCTGCTTCTTGGAAACTCTATACAGGGCCACGATAAATTGGAACTGACTCAATGACACTTAACAACAACAACAACAACCAACTTCTTCAATCTGAAACTGATCAAACATGCCATTGAGCTATATTGATAATTACTGGTAGCTACAAAAATTGGCAACAAAGAGGAAAGATCAGTAGTTGGAAAACACAGCATTGGTGATAGAAATGATACTGGAGAATGCATGATAGAATTATGCAAGACCAATGACATATTCATTGAAAATAATTTTTTAAAGCAACAGAAAAGGTGATGATGCACATGAATCTCACCAGATAGCATAACAAGAATCAAATTTATTAAGATTTGTGGGAAGAAATGGTGGGAACGCTTCATATCATCTACAAAAACATGGCCAGGGACTGACAGTTAAACAGACCATCAATTGTTCAAGCCGAACAATTCAATTGTTCAAGCCGAACAATTCAATTGTTCAAGCTGAACAATTCAAACAGACCAGCAAGTTCAAGCTGAAGGTAAAGAAAGTTAAAACAAGTACACAAGAGCCAAAATATGACCTTGAACATAACCTACATAAATTTAAAGACCATCTCAAAAACAGGTTTGATGCAGTTGACACTAATGACTGAAGACAAGAGCTGTGGAATGACACCACGATCATCGCATAAGAAGAAAACAAAAGGTTGTTGAGAAGACAGGAAAGAAAAAGAGAACAAGATGGATGTTAAAAGAGACTCTGAAACTTGCTTTCTAGTATAGAGATGCTAAAGCAAATGGAAGAACTGAACAGAAAATTTCAAAGGACAACTTGAGAAGACAAAGTCATGTATTATAATGAAATGTACAAAAGACCTGGAATTAGAAATCAAAAGAGAAGAACATGCTCAGCATTTCTCAAGCTGAAAGAACTGAAGAAAAAATTCAAGCCTCAACTTGCAGTTTTGCAAAATTCTATGGAAAAAATATTGAATGATGCAGAAAACCTCAAAATAAGATATAAGGAATATGCAGAGTCACTGTACCAAAAAGAATCAGTCAGTGTTCAACCATTTCAAGAGGTAGCATATGATCACGAACTGAAGCTGCTGAAGGTAAAAATCTAAGTTGCACTGAAGGCATTGGTTTTGTGCAGCAGATTTGCCTAATGCTTCCATGAGTGTTGATGGTGGATCCAAGCAAGGCTCTAGGAATTGACAGAATGCAAATTAAAATCTTTCAAAAAACTAATGAAGCACTGGAGGTGTTCACAGAGATCTGTCTTTGTGTCTATTCCAAAGAAAGGTGACCCAACCGTATGCGGAAATCATTGAACAATATCATTGACATTGTATGCAAGTGAAATTTTGCTGAAGACAAATAAAAAATGTCTGTGACAGTACATCAACATGGATCTACCAGAAATCCAAGCTGGTTTCCAAAGAGGATGTGGAACAGAGATAGCATTACTAACATCCGATGGATCTTAGCTGAAAACAGAATACTAGAAAGATATTTACTTGTGCTTTATTGACTATGCAAAGGTTTTCAACTGTGTGGATCATGACAAACAAGGATACCGTTGTGAAGAATAGATATTCCAGAACAGTTAAACGTCCTAATGAGGAACCTGTACATAGACCAAGACACAGTTGTTAGGACAGAACAATGGGATACTGAATGGCTTTAAATCAGGAAAGATGTGCACCATGTTGCGTCTTTTCACCATACTAATTCAATCTGTATTCTGAACAAATAATCCAAGAAGCAGGATTACATGAAAAAGAATGTGTCATCAGGATTGGAGGAAGACT
>NW_006408524.1:18753807-18763712 GCF_000296735.1 Chrysochloris asiatica
CAGTAGAAAAATTGATGCATTTGCGTTATGGTGTTGGAGAAAAATATTGAAAGAGCCATGGACTGCCAGAACAAACAAATCTGTGTTGGAAGACGTATAGCGAGAATGCTCCTTGGAAGCCAGGGTGGCGAAACTTTGTCTCTCTTACTTCAGGCATGCTATCATGAGGGAATGGTCCCTCGAGAAGGACATTGTGCTTGGTAAAGTGGAGGGTAAGTGAAAAAGTAGAAGAACCTCAACAAGATGGCTTGGCACAGTGACAGTAGCAGTGGGCTGCAGCGTAACAACAGTTGGGAGGATGGTGCAGGAGTGGGCAGTGTTTCATTCTACCATGCATAGTGTTGTTATGAGTTGGAATGGACTCAACCTGCACCTACAACAACAATGATTGTTTCATTTTAAGATGACTTCAGGGAATCTTTTTAGTTTACTAAGTTTAAAGATGATCTCAGGGGCAATAGCTTCAGGAGTTCATCTGCCCACCATGGCTCTGGAACATCCTAGGGTTCATGAGAATTTGAAATTCTGTTCTCCAGTTTTGAACATTTGTTCAGAATTCTTCTATGGAATATTTGGTCAAAATGTTCAGTAATGCTAGCCGGGTATCATCCAAGTTCTTCTGGCCTCATGGCAAAGTAGGCAATTGTTCATGGACATGTATTCCATATCCTCCTATTCCTGACTCTCCGTCTTTCTCAGTTGTTACAGGCTAATAGAGATCAATTGTTGTACTTTGTATTGCAGCTTGCAGGTTTTTACAACAAAAGGCACTTGGAAGTGTCATAAACTAGGATGTAGAATAGAAGCACTAAACATACTATTAGGTCAATGAACTGGGATGTCTCATGAAACCATGACCCTAAGCCTCCAAACCAAGGAATCAAATCCTATGAGGTATTTGGTTATACATAAGCAGCCTTGCACCTTTAAAAATAATCATTGTTGTAAATATATCTATCACACAACTTTTGCCAACTCAATGTTTTTTAGGTGTGCAACTTATTGACAGAACTTACAATAATCGGTGTACAATCCTACCCTTAAGTGCAATTTTCCCATCACTGTTAACTCCTCTTTTCCTCCTCCTTCTCAACCCTGGTAACCACAAATAAACTTTGTTTTCTATACATTGGCCTTTTCTTGTCATTTTATATAAGTGAAGTCATACAATATTTGTCATTTTGTGATTGGCTTATTTTGCTCAGTATAATGTCTTAAGTTCCATAATTCTATACTATATATCAAGACTTTATTTCTCCTACTGGCAGAGTAATTTTCCTTTGGATGTGTACCACATTTTATTTGTCTGTTCCTTTGCTGATGGGCATTTAGGTTGTTTCCACCTTTGGGCTATTGTGAAAAGAAGAACACGAGTAGCATTTTTCAAGCCAAAAGTACTGAAGAGACAATTCAAGTTTCAAGTTGCAATATTGAAGGATTTTATGGGAGTCCTGGTATTTTCCTATCACATGCAAGTAAAATTTTGCTGAAGATAATTTAAAAATGATTGTAGCAGTACATTGACAAGGAGCTGCCAGAAATTTAGGACAGAGTCAGAAGAGGATGTGGATGAGGCTATGGAATGAGGGATATCATTGCTGAAAGCAGAAAAATACCAAAAAGATGTCTACTTGTGCTTTGTTTACTATCCAGAGGCATTTGACTGTGTGGATCACACCAAACTATGGATAACATAGTGAAGAATGGAGATTCCAGAGCACGCATTGTGCTCATGTGGAACTTGTACACAGATCAATGGGAAGTTTTTCAAAATGAACAAGGGAAATGGAATGGTTCAATATCAGAGGAAAGGTGTGCATCAGGGTTTTATCTTTTCTCTGTACTTATTCAATCTGTATGCTGAGCAAATAATCTGAGAAGCTGGATTATATGAAGAAGAATGTGGCATCAGGATTGGAGGAAGACTCATTAACTTGTGATAAGAAGATGACACAACCTTGCTTTCTGGAAGTGAAGTTGTTATAGTCTTTTTTGTTAAGTGTCTTCAAACTGGTTCCAACTAACAGCGACCTTTTTTAGGGTTTCCAAGGAGCAGCTGGTGAGCTTGAACCGCTAACCTTGCAGTTCAAACCAACCTTGCAGTGCAGTGCATTAACCCACAGTGGCACAGCACGACTCCGTGTGATGGATATGAATTCCCAGCTTCTGTTTATCTGGGAATATATCTATATATATATCTTTAACCATTGATTTAGGAATTTTTTTTTGGAAATTTTTGTATCAGTACAGTGAAACTAAATTTGAGAAACTGAATATCATCAGTTTATTACAAAGCAGAGACATGGAGATTATTTACATTAGGGATGGGAAGCATCCATGTAAGACCCATGAAAACATTTGGTCTGGCCCTGCCAAGGCAACTGCAGTTCAGCCATTATGGGATTGCTGTTAAGTGCTATAGAGGTGGTAAGGAGCTCTGGTAGCGAAATGATTACGAATGGGGCTGCAAACCTCACGGTCAGCAGTTCGAAACTACCAGCTGTTCCGAGGGAGAAAGATGAGGCTTTCTGCTCCTGTAAAGATTTACAGCCTCGGAAACCCTGCTATGAGTCGGAACCAACTCCATGGCACATAACAACAACAACAACATAGGGTTTCCAAGGAGCGGCTGGTGAGTTTGAACTGCCAACCTTGCAGCTCAAACCAACCTTGCAGTCCAGTGCATTAACCCGCAGCATCACAACAGGACTCCAGCCATCACATTGTTGTTGTTGTTGTTAGGTACCATCATGTCAGTACCAACTCATAGCAACCCTATGCACAACAGAATGAAACACTGCCCAGTCCTGGGTCAACCTCACAATTGTTGCCACACTTGAGCCCATTGATGCTGTCACTTTGCCAATCCATCTCACTGGGGGTCTTCCTCTTTTTCTCTGCCCTCCACCTTACCAAACATGATATCCTTCTCCAGTGACTGGTCCCTCCTGACAATATGTCCAAAATATGAGAGACAAAGTTTGGTCATCCTGGACTTCAAGGTGTATGTACTCTGGCTGCACTTCTTCCAACACAGATCTATTGGTTCTTTTGGCAGCTCATGGCACTTTCAATATTAAATGTTTGACCAAATATAGCAGGTTAATTTTTAAGTTGATACAATGATTTTGCGTGGTCCATGGATGATGTTACAAGTTTTGGAAAAATAAATGTTCCCCACCCCTGTCCTGGTGTGGTGCTCTGGGCTAATGCGTCAAACTGCAAAGTCGTTTGAACTGCAAGGTTGGTGGTTCAAGCTCACCAGCTGCTCCTTAGAAAACCTATACAGGGTCGCTGTGAGTTGGAATCGACTCGACAGCACTAACCAACAACAACACCCCTGATTTACATGATGAAAGATTTCAGAACTTCAGTGGAATGGGCAGCTTCAAATGATGCCAGTTCAATTCTGATTTATTTCAGTCTACATACTTCCTGAGAATGTCACCATCTCTAAATAAGAGATAATCCTTGTCTTCTAGAAGTACTTTGGTGCCTGCATATTCTGGGAGAAGAGCTTCCTCTCCAACTTTCATGCTAGCTGGTTGAATCTCTCCACCCTTTCATCACGGCTACTATACTGTTGGCTTGTAGGACTTTGCCTTGAGATTTTTCTGGAAGCATAATGTCTCCTTTAGCTACAGTTTCAGCTGCACTCCTTTCCACAAAGATTTGGTTAGAGAGGGGAAGACACTTTCTAAAGATCTGTTCTGCCATGATTCTAAGATTGCCACAACTCCTACTCCCCGCTTGCTATGACACGGTAAGTGGATATCTGCAATTCGACCCTCCACAGGCATGAATGTGTTGGGAATGTTTTAAATTGGCCCTTTTTCTTGAAAAGTACTTTTGCTGAGTATAGTATTCTTGGTTTACTGCCCCCACCCCAATATCTAGCACTTTAAATATATCATTGTATCTATTGCTTCTGTCCTTCATTGAGTCTGAGAGAAAATTGTCATTAAATCTTATTGGGGATCTTTTGTATGTGACTGCTTTTCTCTCACTGCTTTTAGGATTCTCTTTATCTTTAAACTTTTAGAGTCTACCTATGATGTGTTTTGAGGAGCTCTGGTAGAGTAGTGGTTACGAATTGGGTTGCTAACCTCAGGGTTAGAAGTTCGAAACTACCAGCTGTTCCGCAGGAGAAAGATGAGGCTTTCTGCTCCCGTAAAGATTTACAGCCTTGGAAGCCCTGTGCAGGGTCGCTATGAGTTGGAAGCGACTCCACGGCACTTAACAACAACAACAATGATGTGTTTTGGTATAAAGCTCTTAAGGTTAATCCTGCTGGGTGCCTGTTGAGCTTCTTGGATTTATAGAGTCATATTCTTTTTCAGTCTGGAGAAATTTTCTGTCATTTATTCAGATATTCTTTCTGTCCCTTTTTCTCTCTCATCTCCTTCCAGAATTCCCATTATATTTAGCTTAGTGTTCTTGTTATTGTCCCATAATTTCATTACTCTGTGTTCTGCCTTCTTGAGCCTTCATTCTTGTTGCTCTTTGTTGTTGTTGTTAGGTGCCTTCGAGTCAGTACCAACTCATAGCGACCCTGTGCACAACAGAACAAAACACTGCTTGGTCTTGCACCAACCTCACAATCATTGCTATGCTTGAGCCCATTGCTGCTGTAACCGTGCCAATCCATCTCATTGAGGTCTTCCTCTTTTTTGTCAACCCTCCACTTTACCAAGCATGATGTCCTTCTCCAGGGACTGGTCCTTCCTGATAATATGTCTGAAGTTTGAGAGATGAAGTCTGGCCATCCAATCTTCTAAGGAGCATTATGACTGTACTTGAACAAAGATTTGTTTGTTTTTTTGGCTGCCCATGGTACTTCTAATATTCTCCTCCAACACCATAACTCAAGTGTAGGAACTTTTCAACTGTCTTCTTTATTCACTGTCCAACTTTCACATGCATATGAGGTTAGTGAAATGTTCTAATTCTTTCTTCTGCCTGATTAAGTCTGTTGGTCAGCTCTTCTAGAGAGCTTCTCATTTCAGGTATTGTCCCGTTCAGTTGCAGCATCATTGTTTTTATATTCTTAGTTTGTTCTTGCTTTGCTTTCCTTATTTCTTTTAGCTTTTCATCTTTTAATTCCTTGTTATGTGCCGTGGAGTCGGTTCCGACTCATAGTGACCCTACCCTGTACAGGGTTTCCAAGGCTGTAAATCTTTACAGGAGCAGAAAGCCTCATCTTTCTCCCGTGGAACAGCTGGTAGTTTCGAACTGCCGACCTTGCGGTTCACAGCCCGATTTGCAACCACTATGCTACCAGAGCTCCTTAGTTCCTTAATTAGGTTTAATGTTGTTGCATTGTATTCTTCCATGGTTTTTCATTATCTGGTCATCCTCAGATACTGTCACTCCGTTTGTTATGTTTATTTGAATGAACCATTGTTTCTCTGTTTTTTGTGCATCTTGTGATTTTTTGTTGGAGTTTTGGAATTCTCCAGGATGTTAATTTTCTCAGTTTCCCCTAGTGTTTATTTGGTCTATTTGCGGCACCTGCAAGAAACTTTAAGGTGTGAAAGCCTTTGACCTTTGCTTACTGTTTCCTGTTCCTCTTTGTGATAGCTCCTTATCCCTCCCTGGTCTAATTGGGACTTAAAAGTTCTAGAGTTCATTTATTAACTTTCAATCTCTCCCAAATATTACAGAGAGCACACTCTGGTCAGTCTGCCCATCAGTGGGCATTGCCTTTTAGGTGAGATTTTGTGTGTTAATCAATCTTTCTGGGAGTCCTGGTGTGGCACTGTAAGATAAGCACTGGACAGGTTATCTAAAGGTTGGTGTTTCAAACCCACCAGCCGCTCCTTGGGAACCCTATGTAGGGGTCGCCATGAGTCCAAACCAACATGACTGCACTTAACAACAACAATAATCAATCCTTCCACTAGGGGGTGCAGTTCCTTCTCTCGTTTTTTTTGTCAGAAAACCCACACCCAGTGAGCCCTGTTTGGGACTGGGTGTTACTAGCTAATTTTGCCTAATGTTTCCTTCCTGCTCTGAGAAGCCTTTCATGGAAGCACAGATAGACTTCCCTCTGTCTCAGGAGAAGGAGGGGTTGGCACTTCCCAGAAGGACCTTTAATAAGATCTGTCTTGTTGGCTTCAAGACCTCAATGACCTTGTGGTGCTTCAGGGAGCAATTTCCATTTAAGTGACCCACCTTCTGACTCCACTGTAGGGAAACTTCTATAGCAGTTTGTATTTAGTCCAGCAGCAGACCGTTACCAGGTGGGGGAAGGGTAGCCACACTCTGTACACACCTCAGGGAGGTCAGCCTTTGTGCTTTCACCCCCTCACACCCCAGGAGTATATTGGCTGTGCTGTAGCCTCCACTGGAGTTGCCTGTTTCCTACCCCATAGCCACCTCATCAGCAGTCCTCAGCACCGATGGATAGGGGGAGCAGACAGACCAAAACTAAGGTCTGTCCTGTTGGTTTCAGAGACCGGCAGTGGTTGTGCATGGAGGCAGGTGGAGTGTGGACTCTGAGAGCAGACTCTATTGCACAGGCTTCAGGAGCAACGCTCAGTAGGCTTGTAACTGTCAGTGTCTGATTGAGGGAGGTTCAGACACACTCCAGTTTGACCCCCAGGGAGGTCAGCCTTGATGATTTTAGATCAGAAGCTTGAAGCCCTGTCTCGCTGTACAATCAGGGGCTGTGATGGTTGTGAAAAAAGGCTTTTCTGAGGTTACTTCCCTAGTTCACACCAGCTGGTAGCCCACATGGCTGGGGATGATGGGAGAAGTGATTTTCCTACCACATGTGACTCACTCTTGATTTGTTGACTCTTGCCTATCTGCAGTTATCTACTACTTTTCTCTGCTCTGTGATTCAGAATCCCTCAAAGCAGAGCACAATTTCCTTGTATTTGTGGGGAAGGGTCAGAACAATGGTTTGTTTATGCTTTCATCTTCCCACAATCATTTTCTAGTCTCTTCTAATTCTGTTAGACTTACCTTGAACAAGTCATCTTTTCCTGCAGCCTGAACTTCCTTCTTCAAAGAAAGTTGAAAACTGCCTCATGCAAGAGACATAGAAAAATCATTACTCTACCTAATTTCAGATAAAATGTGTCTTACTTCTTATAAAACTGAGAAGATATCAGTTTCACAGTGAAAACTGTACAACATTCTGCTTGATCTAAACTATGTGTAGGCTTATTTGTTCCTAAGTAAAACACAACACAGTGTGATATATCACACTAAGTCCTAGATTCAGAGTACAAGATTTTTGGGTCACAATAATCTATTTCCTAACATTATCATATAGATTATTTAACCCATTTGGAGACTTAATACCTTTATGTTCAATAGTATTTCAATATGCTTACTTTGAAAGGTTGATTTGATGATGAGGTAAGATAATACAAGAGAAGGCATTGTGATAATGCCCAGCACATAGGGAGAGCTGAACCAATGTGTATTTCACTTGAATCTGAGTAATGTTCTCTTGAGCTCATTGGTACGATATGCTACAACCAGAGTTTGTGACTGGAGGATTTATAATCAATCTAGAGGGTTTGTGGGGCACACACAAAAGTTGTCTTTGTGATGAGAAGAGAGCGGATTTATGGCCAGGACAGATAGAGATAACAGGAGAGGAGAATGTAATAGGCATCAAGTGAGTCAGGGAAACGTCAAAGGAGAAGAAAAGCTGGGGTGGGAAGAGGAGTGGGAGGATCAGAAAGATGAGGGGGCTGAATAGAGCCACGCATTTCTTGCACCTGAGCTACATTATTTTTAGTACCCAGAAGGTTTAGTTACCTCTGATTTTTCTCATGGGGCTTTTTTGACATTATTGAGAGACCTGTGTGACTGTTTCAGTGATTTTACTTCACTTAGTCAGAAACATTTCATGCTTTCCAATTTAGCTTCAAATAAATCAGAGCCAGGGGGATTTTATTTTTCATTTGGTAAGAGCAGACCTTTCTAGTGTCCCTAGAGATTACTCTGCCCACGTTTGTGGAAATCGCCAAAGAATTTCTTACCACTGTCCCAGTATTCAAAGAGCAGAGGTTTGATCCAGAGAGCTCACACAAAATTGAGCTGGGATGAATTTTGTGCAGGGGTCAGTTTTGACCTTTCTTGGGCAGAAATGAGTAGCAGAAGAGATTCTCACTGTATTTTCTAGAATATCAGCACAAATCAGGACTATCAGGACACTCTGTATACCAGGCCCTCGTGAAACCTACCTCACACTCTCCTGTTCCACGTGTCATGCTATGATGGCACTGCTTCCTCTAGATTTTTGCTCCTGGGATTCTCTGATGATGTGAACATTGCTCCATTCTCATTCATAGATAGAACTGGCTGTCAAGGAGTTACCTTCGCATGGGATTACCTTTGTGGGGGATGAGAGCTAACAGATAAAAGCTCCTTTTTCCATTGCTAAGGGGGTGGCGTTGTGGGATAATGTGTCAGACTGCAAAGTCGTTTGAACTGTAAGATCAGTGGTTCAAGCTCACCAGCTGCTCCTTGGAAACCCGATACAGGGTCACTATGTGTCAGAATTGACTCGATGTCACTTAACAACAACAAGGAGGTTAATTCTGAAACACATTTTCTACAACTCCTCAAATGGGCCTCTGTAGGACCTAGCCCTGGAGTCCTGGTGTGGCGCTGTGGGTTAGTGTGCTGTAATGCAAGCTTGGTTTGAACCGCAAGGTTGGTGGTTTGAGCTCACCAGTCACTCCTCAGAAACCCTATATAAGGTCCATTGCTATGGTTTGGAACCAACTCAATGGGCACTTAACAACAACAGGACCTAGCCTCAGTTACCCCCAGGGATGACAACTCAGTATTCTCATCTGTGTTGATTTTCATTTATTCTTTCTGTCATTTACTCCTGCTTCCTGGAATCACTTCTACCATAAACTGGTTGCCACAAGTCTTTGTCCCAGCATCTGCTTTTTGTAAGAGAACTAGGCCACGGCTCTATGTTGAGAGCAATTTGGGATGGGCTAAGAAAAACCCCATTTGTAGTTTAAGGGCATGGTGGTTGTCTTATTTATCCAGAGCTGCTAGAATAGAAATACAGCAAGTGGGTGACTTGACAAACAGAAATTTAGATTTTTACAGTTTGTTGTTGTTGTTAAGTACCATTTGAAAGGCCTCAATTGCAGTATTAAACTCTTGTAAGACCTCAGCCCGTTTTACTGCACTTGTTTGCAGGAATGTAGAATTGCTGGCCCCACTGAACAGGGACTCCCTATACTCTGCCCAGTAGTCATATATGACCTTCCTGAGGTTGAGCAACAGACAATATCTTTAAACATCTTCCAATATCCTGGTGTGGTGCTGTGGGTTAATGTGTTGGACGGCAAAGTTGGTTTGAACCACCAAGTCAGTGGTTCAAGCTCACCAGTTGCTCCTTGGAAACTCTACACAGGGTTGCTATGGGTCAGAACTGACTTGACGGCACTTAACAACAACAAAAATCCTGTTATGGACTCCTAGTGTGACACTGTAAGATCAGTACTGGACTACGAACTACATGGTCAGCAGTTCAAACCCACCATCTGCTCCTTGGAAACCCTACACAAAGTCACTATGAGTGGGAACTGACTTGATGGCACTTAACAACAACAACAACACCCTGTTACATTAGCCCAGAGGGCACCATCATTTATGTTGTAAAATCTGCCTCCCATTCCTTTTGTCCTCAACACCCCTTTACCTTTCCTCCCAAAAACCCAATAAAAGCACAAAACAACCAACCCTAAGGGCTGGCATTACTCTCTGCTGTTCAACCTCCCCTCCCTTGGGTAGTAAATACCACTCTCTACATTGAACTTCCATCTTTGTGAATTCTTCAACACCTGTGACTTCAGCCCAACTTAACACTGTTGTGTTGGTTCTGACTCATAGTGACACTGTATAGAGTTTCCATGGAG
>NW_006408524.1:18765707-18770495 GCF_000296735.1 Chrysochloris asiatica
ATAAAGAAAACAAAAATCCTCACCACTGGACCAATAAACCACATTCTTATCAATGGAGAAAAGATTGAAGTTGTCAAGGACTTCATTCTTCTTGGATTAACTATCAACACTCAGGGAAGCAGCAGTCAAGAAATCAAACAACATATTACATTGGGCAAATCTGCTGCACAAGACCTTTTTAAAGTGTTGAAGAGCAAAGATGTCATTTTGAGGACTAAGATGTCAGTTTGCCTGACCCAAGCCATGGTATTTTCAATCACCTCATATGCATGCGAAAGCTGGACAATGAATCAAGAAGACCATAGAAGAATTGATGCCTTTGAGTTGTAGTGTTGGAGGAGAATATTGAAAGTGCCACGGGCTGCCAAAAGAAACAATAGATCCATTTGGAAGAAGTGCATCCAGAGTGCTCCTTGGAGGCCAAGATGGCCAAACTTCCGTCTCTCACAGTTCGGACATATTGTCAGGAGGGACCATTCACTGGAGAAGGATATCATGTTTGGTAAGGTGGAGGGTCAGAGAAAAAGAAGAAGACCCCCGCAACAAGATGGATTGGCCAAGTGGCAGCATCGATGGATTCAAGCGTGGCAACAGTAGTGAGATTGGCCCAGGATTGGGCAGTGTTTCGTTCTGCTGTGCATAAGGTTGCTATGGGTCGGTACTGACTCGATGGCACCTAACAACAACAAGACCCTAATATTTAGGAGATTAGAAGTCCATATTCAGAAAACCAGCTCTAGGGAAAGGCATTTTCTCTCTGCCAGCTACTGTTCTTCCTTCTAGAAGCAGATTTTAGTTAGCATAGAACAGATCTAAATTAGCATATAACCAGCCTTTCATTAATTTAGAACCAGATCTCATTAAGATATATATGTGTAGGACACAAACATGGTGGTCTTGCATTTCAGGTGCTGGAGGGGTTTCTATCCTGTCATTAATTTGTTTTAATTTTCTCTTGGTTGACTTGAATGCAGTTTGGATGTGAATGCTTGCTGTCCTTAGACAAGACTCAGGGATCCTTGTGTAATGTTCCCTTTTGTGTGTGAAGTTCTTTTGGTCTTAGTGTTAGATCTATCCTCGGACAAACCAGGGTGATTTCCTATTCGTCACAATGCTATCCTTGGTTTGTTATGATACACAAAGTCAAATGTGTTTGCATAGTCACTAAAGCACAAGTAAACATCTTTCTAGGGAGTATGGTGGCTCTATACGATAAGCACTGGACTGTGAACCATAAGTTCTGTGGTTCAAGACTGCCAGCAGCTCCACAGAAGACAGATGAAGCTTTCTGCTCCTGCGTAGATTTAAAAGCCTCGGAAACCCCACACAGTATTGCTATGAGTTGGAATCAACTCGGTGGCGCTTAATAACAACAACAACAGCAAAACATCTTTCTGGTATTTTCTGCTTCCAGCCAAGATATGTCTGATGTTAACAGTGATACACCTCATTCCATGTCCTTTTCTGAATCTGACTTAATTTTCTAGCAACTCCCTGTCAATGTCCTGCTGCAACTACTTTTGAATTATCTTCAGCAAAATTTTACATGCATGTCATATTAATGATATTTTTCGATGATTAATGCATACTATTGGGTCACCTTTCTTTGGAATGGGCACAAATATTGGATCTTTTCCAATCAGTGGCTCAGGTAGCTGTCTTCCAAATTTCTTGGCATAATGAGTGAAGGCTTTCAGTGCCGCATCAGTTTGTTGAAATACTTCAAATTTTATTCCTTTAATTCCTGGATCCTTGATTTTTATTTTTATTTTATTTTTGCCAGTGCCTTCCGTGCAGCAGCATGGACTTCTTTCTTCAATACTTTGGTTCTTGATCATATGATACCTGTTGAAATGATTGGATATTGACCAATTCATTTTGGTATAGTGACTCTGTGTATTCCTTCCATCTTCTTTTGATGGTTTCTGCATCATTCAGTATTTTGCCTATAGAATTCTTCAATATTGCAAGTCGAAGATTGATTTTTTTTTTCTTCTGTTCTTTCAGTTTGAGAAATACTGAGCGTGTTCTTCCCTTTTGGTTTTCTAACTCCAGGACTTTGCATATTTCATTATAATATTTTGTCTTCTTGAGCTACTCTATGAAATTTTCTTTTCAACTCTTTTAGTCCCCATTTCTTCCATTTGCTTTATCTTCTCTATGTTCAAGACCAAATTTCAGAGTCTCTTCTGACATCCATTTTGGTCTTTTCTTTATTTCCTGGCTTTTTAATGACCTTTTGCTTTCTTCATGGATGGTGTTTTTGATGTCATCCCACAACTCCTCTGTATGCCTTCATGTATGTAAATTCAGGTGGTCTCTAAAGTCAGGTGAGATACACTCAGGGTCATATTTTGGTTCTTGGGGACTTATTTTAATTTCCTTCAGTTTCAGCCTGAACTGGTATGGCAGCAATTGACAGTCTGTTCCACAGTTGGCCCTTGGCCTTGTTTTGACTGATGGTATTGAACTTCTCCATCATATCTTCCTAAAGATGTGGTCAATTTGATTCCTGTGCATCCCATTTGTTGAGGTCAATATAGATAGTCACTGTTTATGTTGTTAGAAAGGTATTCGCAATGAATAAATCATTGCTCTTGAAAAATTCTATCCTGTGATCTCCAGCTTCATGTCTCTCACCAAGGTCATATTTTCCAACTACTGATCCTTCCTCTTGGATTCCAGTGTCTGCATACCAATCACCAGGAATTATCAGTGCATCTTGATTGCATGCTTGATCAATTTCAGACTGAAAAGTTGGTAGAATTCTTCAATTTTATCATTTTACAGTTGTAGTAGTTGGTACATAAATTTGAATAACGGTGGTGTTAACTGGTCTTCCTTGTTGTTGTTGTTAAGTGCTGTTGAGTGTGTTCTGGCTCATAGTGCCCTTATATATAGGGTTCTATAAGACCAGTAGAGCTCTGGTAGCATAGTGGTGACAAATCGGGCTGTGAACCTCAAGGTCAACAGTTCAAAACTACCAGCTGTTCCGCGGGAGAAAGATGAGGCTTTCTGCTCCTGTAAAGATTTACAACCTCGGAAACCCTGCACAGGGTCGCTATGAGTCGGGAACGACTCCACGGCACATAACAACAACAACAATAAGACCAGTGGTAGGTTTGAACTCTGACCTTATGGCTACCAGACCTTTTCTTTTCTTCGTCATATATTTCATGATAACATCTCACTCCTTCACGAATCTGCCTACTTATTTTAGTAAAGTGCTCGGCGTTTGGGTCCATGTTTTCAAGCAAATGAAATCCCTGATTACATTTATAAAACTAAATCCTTACAGCAGTGTTTTGCACAGTAAATCATAAAATTGAACATCAGAGAGTGAACTTCTAACAATGATTACATCAGCACATTACATGCTACAACACTGTTTGTAGTAAATGTGATTAATGATATTGCTGTTAAATATCCTCGAGTCAGTTCTGACTCATAGCATCCCTGTACAGTGTTTCTGAGGAGTGGTTGGTGAGTTTGAACCGCCGACCTTGCGGTCCAAACTGACTCTGCAGTCCAGTGCTTATCCTACAGCTCCACACCAGGACTCCAACCAAGCATGTACTTTACTTAATAATACAGGTATTCCCCAACCTACTATGTATTTGAGTTCCCATAAACCACACTTACGACTGCCCTTTTTCCTTTCATATACCTTATTATTAGTTATATGGAGTCCTGGTGTGACTCATCAGAACCGACTGAACAACAACAACAACAACAACAACAACACATACTTCGTTAGAGTTCCTTACTTTTTACTTATTGTCTTTTTTTCGGGTGTTGTTCCAGGATCCCATCCAAGATATCACATTGCATTTAATTGTTATGTCTCCTTAAGTTCTGTTTGCCTGTGACAGTTTCTCAGACCTTCCTTGGTTTGGATGACCTTGGCACTTTTGAAGAGTGCTGGTAAAGTGTTCTGTAGAATGTCCTTTAAATGGGATTTGCTTCATGCTTTCCCCATGACTGTTGCTGTGCAGTCAAGTCAATTCCCACTCACAGGGACCTTATAGGATAGTATGCAACTGTCCCATAGGGTTTCCTAGGCTGTAAATCTGGCAGATTGCCAGATCTTTTCTCCTGCGCACAGTTAGCAGCTCAGTACTTAACCACTGCACCACCAGGGACCCTTTTTCCAGAGACTAGACTGGGAGTTGCGTGTTTGTGGGAGGAACGGCACACTGGTGAAGTGGCCTCTCATCACATCATAATCAAGGATACTTACTACTCACATGATTTACCACTGTTGATGCTGACCTTGATTACCTGGTTGATTAGGCTTTGTTTTATGGACACCATTTCCACTTTATGTCTGCTTTTAATGCTCATCTTTAATTTTTGAGGCATTTGTGAAGTAGAATGTTGATAAACAGTGCAGCGAAATTTTCCTTGAATCTTGATCCTGCAGAATAATGAACCTAGTTTGTAGTTCTTACATAAATCTTGAGACTTGGCCTCAGGCAAACTGAGTTCATAAAATGGCAGTCCTTTGAATGCCAAGAAATTAATGGATAAATGTGGTTCTATCACATCTTTGGGGAGTCCTGGTGTGGCGCTATGGGCTAATGCGTCAGACTGCAGAGTCATTTGAACTGCAAGGTTGCTGATTCAAGCTCACCAGCCGCTCTTTGGAAACCCTATACGGGTGGCTATGGGTTGGAATCGGCTCGATGCCACTTAACAACAACATCACATGTTTGGGGTAGGATGACCACCATTTCAATGATATATTCATAATACTTAGCGAACCAAAATATTCATAGCCTATTTTCT
>NW_006408524.1:18770971-18810541 GCF_000296735.1 Chrysochloris asiatica
ACTGACTTGACGGCACTTAACAACAACAACAACAATTTTCTGCATACAAATGAAAAGTCCCTGGTTACTCTATAAATCTTCTGGAGTTCTCTGGTGTTGGTGAAGATCATGAAAAATGGATACATGTCCTTGCTCTGCTTTGAAAACCCTTAGGTGGGGAAATCAGGACATGGATCAGTTGGTGACTCACTTGAATCCTTCCCCCCCTCATTTCATAGGATCTAAGTCGCAGAACTGTTTATGGAACTCCCTCATTGATGGACTTACGGGAAATGTCAAGGAGAAGCCACGACCAACAATCGTCCAAGACCCCCGGCCACCTGAGGAAATCCTAGCTGATGAATTGCCCCAGTTGGATAGCCCTGAAGCCCTGGTGAAGACATCCTTCAGGTTTGATGGACTGCAACTCAGTTTGCTCCTTTTTTGTTTGTTTATGGAGCTGTTTCTATCTAGTTGGATGTATAGTCATTGTAACCAATGAATTACCTCATTTCTTTGTATGGAGTAAATTAGAATTGATGAAGGATGGTAGAATTAAGGCTAGCTGGACTTCTGGCTGGATTTCTTGAATGTAGTGGAGATCATATCAGTAGTTAAGTTGCTGTTGGTATTTAATTGATATTGGCATTTAAATGCTGAGGCCAAGGATTTACTGATGTTGGCAATTTGAATTGGATTAATGAGTCTTTTGCTTCAAAGGAGGATGACGCGTTTAGATAAGTGCACAGAGGAAAAAACATGTGGTGAAAATTAATTCAGCCCTGTGCCTTTACAGCTTCTTGATAGGGAAAGATGTCTGGTTGTAGGAGATATTAGAGTTGCTAAAAGCTGCCTTTTGAAGTGGAGTGAGGATCTTTGGGTGTTGTTTCCCAGGTGTCTGCTTACTCTATTCTTGCTCATCGTTTAGTCTTTCAGCTTCCTGTAGTTTTTTTCTCCATTTCCATCATAATTCTGTCCCTTACCTTTTCACCCATGAACTATATCAATAAAAATCAATCTGCCTGTGCATGTGGTGAATAAAGGTGATTTTCTTTTTCTTGTCTGAATTGGTCTTTCAAACTCACTTCTTAAATACATGGTATCACTGACATTAGAAATTATGATTGAATTATTTTACCAACCTGCCCTCTTCCTTCCCCCCGACCCCATAGCCTAATTAAAATGATTTCACTTTTTTTTCACACTTTCAGACGCTACACCTGGCTAGCAGAACATACAGACCTAACTTTTCTCCACCCATAAGCAATTCAGACAACTCTTGGAGTCTGTGCAATAAATTTGAAAAATGTGCTCTGTTTTGCATCAAGGTGATGCGTGTAATCGCTCAGTAATAGCCATTTCATTGTGTGAAGGTTCTTTGTGTAGATTAAATTATAGATGAATTCTGAAAAGAAGTGATAAATAGGGGGGTTGGGGTTTCTTTATATATGTGAGTGATGCTGTGGCCAGACAAGAATTGTAGGCAAACACTTTTCTTATTACTAGTAAGGGTTTGGTTATTGCGTTGTGAGGTTTCAAATATAACAAACCCTGCTCACCTGGAGAAGTACACTGTATGAACCTGCAGTTGTTTCTGTGAGTGAATGTGGTAGAAGAGTGGGAGGGGAACACATCCTGGTGTATGCGTTCTTACCTTGGCTCTTTTGTGGCGTTGATCTCATGAGAAGATGGTCTCATATCTACCCCTTCTGTCCCAAACCATGCTCATTACTTTCCTCAAGGACAAGCTAAAGAGTTGCTCTCATGAAAGGAAAACAGTATTTGCTTGCTGGACTCCATTATCACCATCCTTTCTCTTTGCATTACTCAGCGTCTATTAATAAGGAGGGAGTCTTGGTGTTGGTGCTGTGGGTTAATGTGCTGGACTGCGGGTTAATGTGCTGGACTGCAGAGTTGGTTTGAACTGCAAGGTCAGTTCAAGCTCACCAGCTGCTCCTTGGAAACCCTATACAGGGTTGCTATGGGTCGGAACTGACTTGATGGCATTTAACAACAACAACAATTAATAAAGAATGTATTGATGGCTATAAACTTCATTTGGTAAGCTAGTTTTATCAATGTAGCAATGTCTTAGTTCCAGAAAGAGATTACATACTAACTTTTTTAACCTCAGGACTTACTTCTGGTACCATGTAACCAGTGTTGTAGGAAGAACTTGCCAACCTTCTAGCAAGTGAAGGTAGTAATTCATTGGCATTTGTTATTTATTTATTGGTCTCCCTTGTAAAATTGTGTACTATTCGGAAGCCATTTTTCTTCCAAAGAAGGTGGTTGATTTCAATGGAAATAATTGCTGTTGTTGTTGTTGCTGTGTGCCATTGAGTCGGTTCTGACCCATAGCCACCCTGCATATGGTGTCCGAGGAGCAGCTGATGAGTTTGAACCGCCGACCTTGCAGGTAGAACCGACTTTGCAGCCCATTAGCCCACAGTGCCACACCAGGACTCCGATGGCAATAATAATTGTTCAATAGTCTTCTGTTTTTTGTTTTAAAATGCAGCTTGAGTTAGCAATTGTAACTTCTTTGTTAAATTCCTTTTTAATATTCTTTAATGCAGTTTAACTATTCTTTAATGCAACTGTCCTTAACTGAAGTAGTCATGATCACTTGTGAAATTGGTTGTGTGTCAATTATAGGCAAAATACTAAAGTATGGGGACCATTTACTTATCATTCAATCAGTTAGGGCCAAGGCCACCTAATGATACAATAATATCACTTGCTTTCTATGTGCTGCTTGCATTGCAAAGAAAGGAATGGTGTTGTGCTTGGATATTAACGAATGTTTATAGGAGATTATCAGTTGTGTGTTCTTACCTCCACAGTGTGACTCAAAGAGTGCCAGGGCATGAGACTGACTGACTCATCACATTGGTGACTTGGGAAAGTCTAGGAGGAATGGTGGACTATGTTCCACATTTTAAACTGTGGAGGTGCATGGATGATTGCTGCTACACCTCCTTTCACAGCCAAACGGCACACTCTTGCCTCTGCTGAGATGAAAGTGCTGGATTCTTTCCTTTGACTCTGAAATCCTAAGCCTATCAGCTACCCTGCCCTGTTTGTGGGTATTTGCAAATGTGTACTTGTACATACCCTCCCAGTTCATGGATCTGTTCAAGAGACCAGGCCTTGTGCTTCTTACCATCCTATTCTGCTCAGTTCTCGAGGGACTTGTGTTCACATGGTTCTCATTTTGGAGGGCAGTTGGAATCTGGGGCCACTAAACATGACCCTCAAAATCATAATAACAATGTGCCCCATATGCCATGACATCAGTCAGGGCATTGAGTGTTCTTTTCAGGTTCTTCTCCTTTACCACTCTAAGGACTTCCAGCGGACTGGCTTCAGAGTCAGCTCCTATCCTGTTCTGCCTCCCGCCACTGACAGAGAGAAGGGTCTCAAGCTGAGGATAGACTTTCTGACCTCAATGAAATGATGAATCTTTGGCATCCACCCTCCTCTCCTTTTCCTTGTGATGTCTCCTCTGGGTGGTTTCTTTGTCTTTTCCTAACTGCTGGATTCAGAACCACTACACTTTCTCAGACATGCAGACATGTCCTAGTGTCCTTGATTCTCAAAAGGAAGGGCACAGAGGCTCAATTCTACTTCTCTCAGAAGTCTTTGCTAGTTCTTTGCAAATACGTGTAGACAAATATATACAGGTTAATCACAGGAGAAAGAGTCTGTACTTGCTTTACATTTGAATCATATTTTCATCCAAGTAGTTGTTTCTACATCAAAGGGACAGCCTGCCCTATAAGTCAATTCTAGTTTCCCTTCCCTAAGGTAGGCAGTGTTCATACATTTATTAATGGTATGATTTTCCCCAAAATTAAAAAAAAAAAAAATTCTTGTGTTTAATCTTCCCTAGGCTTCCTGTTGCAACATAAAAATAATAGCTCTTCTTATATTGCTAGACATGATCCCAATATCACAAAGATGACTTCCATTTTAGAGGAGAAGAAACTATCCCAGAAAGATTTCTGATTGAGTTCAAACACAAATGAGTGATTTGGATAGAGTTCAAACCTAAGCTAGTAAGGACAAGCACTTGTAGATTGGTGGCTTCTAGTGGCAACAGCAAAGTGTAACTTGAGTAGACTTTGGGTGTTGTTGTTAAGTACCTTCGAATCAGTTTAGTTGCATGGCAACTAGGAGTGGCTGGTGAGTTTGAACTACTGACCTCATGAGTCAAAGCAACTTTGAGGTCCAATGCTTCATTCCACAGCACGGCACCAGGACTGAGTAGACTTTAGACTCCACCTCAATTCTATCAGCTGGAGAAAGTTGAGGCTTTCTGCTCCTGTAAAAGTTTAGGATTGCTAGAATTGAAATTGACTCAGCAGCAGTGGATAAACTCTATCAATCCCTGGAATCCCATCCCTGATAAATTTGTCTTCTATAATCACATAGAAAAGGTATGCTTGTGATGCAAACACAGCTTAGTGTGAGTCTCTGTCTGCTAAACAGTCACCTCCACCCCTGCCTTGCAAACCCTCTGGCATTGCCATGGGAGATTCTATTTCTTTCTAGTTCTGTCTCCTTACCAATAGAGGACACAACTACAAAATTAGCGCCTGATACAGATCTAGAATGAAAGATCCTGGAAAGTGAAAGGTACCACCTCTCTTTCCAAGAGTAATAAGTTAGTAGTTGAAGTGTGTGCAAAAGCTATCTCAAGTCTGAGTTAATTTCCTGACTCTTTCCCCGCTGCTCCCTTTCTTTGCTGTGCTGTGGCAATGAAACAAATGTCTCAGAGCACAGAGTTCAGTGTAAGTTTGGGAGAAAAGTGCTGGGGCTTGAAGGGAAGGTTGTCTTCATTCCTGTCCAAGTTCAGATCCCAGCCTGCAGAGTAATATAGGTTTGTACTCTGGTAGAGTACAGGCTCTAGTGTTTACTGTCCATGGAAGGGGACATACAGTGCTCAACAGCTGCCTAGATAGACAAAACTCAGCTCTGAAAATGACAGGCTTGCGTTGTAGTCCTTGTTACATCAGGAAATGACATCACTGCTTACTAACTCTGAGAGTTGGCCTAGAACCAAATCAACCAAACCCACTGCCACCAAGTGGATTCAGACTCACAACGACCCCATATAGGAAAAAGTAGAACAACTGCTTAGGGTTTCCGAGACTGGAAATCTTTATAGAAACAGCCTCATCTTTCTCTCGAAGAGCAACTGGTGGGTTTGAACCAGCTACCTTGAAGTTAGCAATCCAATGCTTAGCCCACAGCACCACCAGGAGTCCTTCTGGCCTACATGAGTGGTTCTCAAACTTGATTGTGCATAATAATCACCTGGAGAGCTTGTTAAAACAGATTTTTTTTATCTCACTCCCAAGTCTGGGTTGTTGTTCAGTGCCACCACTGTTGGTTGGTTCTGACTCGTAGTCACCTTAGACTGGGTTTCTGAGGAACAACTGCTGGATTTGAACCGCTGACCTTGTGGTTAGCAGTCCAGTGTTGATCCTCTAGCACTACACCAGGACCCACATCTGGATGGGACACAAATTTGCATTTCTAACAAGTTTCTGGAGATGGTGATGCTATTGGTCCACTGGACTAAATGGTAGTTAATATCCCTTTGAACTTTAAGATTTTTGCTGTTTATTTGAGCTGGTTACTACCTAAAGTATCCTTACCTGTGAATTGGAGATAAGGATACCCATTTATAGGGTTGTTGGAAGGGGATCTTGTTCAAGAGAACCTCAGAAGGTGCTGAGTAGGTGTCAATTTCAGATTTCCATTCAATGCTCACTAGGAACACAACTGCATGCCCTTAGGCGTATATACATGCATATAGTCTGTGGGGGTGAGGAAGGGTGTAGATAGGAGCAGACTTGGATTTTGAGGCTCCAGGTGCAGACACTGTAGACCCTGAAAAGTTTACAGAACCTCTGGTTTGAAGAGTCTGCTTTTAAAACTTGAGATATTTAAAAGGAAGAAATTGGGATGGTGCCCAAATAAAAGACTTCAATGACTGCAAAGTAGACCCTCCTGGGAACTTCACTCTGGTGGCTGTTTTCCATGTTCCTCATGTCCTGTCCCTTTGAAGTTGTCATTGTACCAAGTTTTTCTTAAGAGACAATAGACAGAATCTGAGACTTCAGGAGGACAGACAAGTCCAGCCAGTCGGTTAGTGATGAGAATCTTACAATCGGCCACTAGAGGGCAGGAAGGAGCTACAGAGAGCCTTTCCCAAGTTTTGCTGAGCACGTTTGCAGAGGTGGGTCCTAGCTCAGAGCACACCAGTAGTCAAAGGAACCAGTCTTTGTTCAGCATCTGCTATGCCAGGTGCTCTGCATTTATTTGTGCAGAATACTCCCCACCTCCACACCCTACAGCTCAGGAAACTGAGGCGCACAGAGGTTATGTGACTTGCCCAAAGCCATCCAGCAGGTGATGGAACTAGGGATTCCAACCCATGACTTTTCATCTGGCTCTCCTTTGAGTTCAGGCTACTAAATTTGTCATTGGAGAAATAAAATAGTGCAATTAATGTCCTGGTGGGGTGTTGTGGGATAAGCACTTGACTGCAAGGTCAGGTTTAAACTCACTGGCCACTCTTTGGAAAGCCTGTACAGGGTCACTCTGAGTGAGAACCGACTTGATAGCATTTAGCAAGAGCAACAAAAAACTTTGCAGGTATACTTTGGATATATAAGTTTATGCTTCTCCTATGAAATTGACCCTTTTCTATTGCATGGATGTCCTGCTTGTGGTTCAAACTTATGTTTTTAATCCACACACACCTTTTCAGATAGGAGCCCTTTAAGACAGTGTTTCTCAAACTTTATGTCCAAATGAATTCCTCGGAGGATCCTATTAAATGTAGACCCTGATTCAGTAGGTCTAGGATGCAGCCTGGGATTTTACGTTTTCAACAAGTTCCCAGGTGATATGGTGGTGTGAAGGATCACTGTCTGAATAGTGAGGATCTGAAACACTTCTATCCTAAACTCTTTCAACCCTAGGATTGGTAGAAAGGAAAGGCATGGGCATTGGAATCTCCAAGGTATGAATTTTCAAACTCTTCTAAACTATGTGATTTGAGTGTTGGTTTGACTCTCAGTTTCCTCATTTTACAACAGAAAACAATCCAATAATGAGAGTTGTTGCTAGGATTAAGTGAACTAATAATGAATATGACAACCCGTAAGTATTTCTCACCAGTGTTCTGTTTGGGCGTGGACTACTGCTCCACACTGTGATTGGGTTGTGAGGTGAGCCCCAGGCCTGGTATATGAGCCCCAGGGTACTTTGTGAGCCAGGGTGGTCACAGACACAATTTCCTTGGGCAGTAGTGAAAACCATTCCAGCACACTGTCTGTCTTGATTACTTACCTTGACTTGTGTGATTGAAGGAGAGGTTGATTTGCTAGGTTTTGATAATTTTGCATTTAGAAATTTAGCATGTTCACTCCCTAGAGAGTGATTGGAGTTTGATGAGCTTCTCTTCTCACTTAAAACTGACTTATTTGGGCTTTGGCAAAGGTTTTCCAGACTCTATACATAGTTTACTAAGAATATGTTCCAGGGAGCAGAACTGCACTGAGCCAACACTCTCTGCTATGGATGAGATTAAGGCCTTGTCAGATCCCATTTAATGGATTGTGTTTTGCATGCAGAATTAAATCATTGAAATCATCCTCATTTTGGATTTTGGCAGTCATTCTTCCACAAGGAGCTGCTGCCAAGAAACTGATTTCTGACTTGATTACTTTCAGGAAATGTGTAATCTGGCTGATGATATGGCATAGTGTGGGGTGGTGTCCCCTGCAGCTTCGGACCCCTCCCAGGGATGAGTCACGGGTTAAAATTCCCAATTAGCTCATGGGAAGTCTGGCCATATATCTTTCTCTATCACCATGTTTTGGTTACCCACCATGAACTTTTGGGAACGCTTACCCTCTAACTCTTTGCTACTTCACCCGAGTTGATTCTCTCTCCATCCTCCCCTACACTCTCGCACACTCCCCCAGAATCTTCACCAATTGAAATCACCAGTCTTCCTCAAGTTTGCCAAGGGGGGGAAAATGAAAGAAGAAATTCTGAGTATTTTTGAAGTCTCACAAAATTAATGCTGCAGCATCACATAAAGGAAATAAGTCTCTCTTTGTAAGTTTCTATAGAAAGATTCTCAAGTGTAGAAAGTTGATACTATCTCTTTTACATTCTTCATGGTTCTTCCGCTTGTATATTGGGAACAAGGGAACTTGTGTCTGTGGTGGGCATGAAAATGCACCTTTCACAAATCCAGCTACAGGGAGCAGATTTGATCCGTGGCATCACCATCTGTGCAGGGATTGTGTCACTGTCAGGGCCGAGGCTGTGTTTCCTAAGTCTTGGTATGGAGCTGTGGGTTCAGGTGCTGGACCACAAAGTTGGTTTGAACCACAAGATTGGCCGTACAAGCTCACCAGCTGCTCCTCGGAAAGCCTACACAGGGTCTCTATGGGTTGGAGCTGACTCGACGGCACTTCACAACAACAATAACACTTTCTGTTACTGACTAAGCATAGCAGGGAGACTAGGGCACTGTTCCTGGGAGACCAGGAAACTTCTGATGATGTCTTTGACTTAAGAACTGCTTGGTGACCTCGTTGGAGTTCCTTTAGAACAACTGCACTTTTGTCTTAAGAGATTTCCATGAAATCATCCTTCCATTTCTCCTTCAGTTGGGAGTCAGACCCAGCGCCATCTTCCCACAGGCATTTTCTCCGACGCATTTCTTCTATGATGTTTTTGGCACCTATTTATTGAAAGACCCAGAGTCATGCAATCTGATACTGCACTGTAACTTTCTACTGTCTAACCACTTCCAGCTCTGTACTTACTTGGGGTTGTTGTTGTTGTTAGGTGCCATTGAGTCGGTACCAACTCCTAGCGACCCTATGCACAACAGAAGGAAACACTGCCTGGTCCTGGGCCAACCTCACAATTGTTGCCACGCTTGAGCTCACTGATGCTGCCACTTGGCCAATCCATCTTGCTGGGGGTCTTCCTCTTTTTCTCTGACCGTCCGCCTTACCAAACATGATATCCTTCTCCAGTGACTGGTCCCTCCTGACATTATGTCCGAAATATGAGAGACAAAGTTTGGCCATCTTGGCCTCCAAGGAGTACTCTGCACTTCTTCCAAAATGGATCTATTGGTTCTTTTGGCAGCCCATGGCACTTTCAATATTCTCCTCCAACACCATAACTCAAAAGCATCAATTCTTCTACTGTCTTCCTTATTCACTGTCCAGCTTTTGTATGCATATGAGGTTACTGAAAATACCATGGCTTGGGTCCGGTGCACCTTAGTCCTCAAGCTGACAATTTTGCTCTTCAACACTTTAAAAAGGTCTTGTGCAGCAGATTTGCATAATGCAAATTGATTTCTTGACTGCTGCTTCCATGAGTGTTGATAGTTGATCCAAGAAGAATGAAGTCCTTGACAACTTCAATCTTTTCTCCATTCATGAGAATGTTGTTTATTGGTCCAGTAGTGAGGATTTTTGTTTTCTTTACATTGAGGTGCAATCCATACTAAAGGCTGTGTTCTTTGATCTTCATCAGTAAGTGTTTTAAGTCCTCTTCACTTTCAGCAAGAAAGGTTGTATCATCTGCAGGTTGTTAATGAGTCTTCCTCCAATCCTGATGCCATGGTTTTCTTCATATAGCCCAGCTTCTTGGATTAGTTTCTTTCTATTTGATTTTATATTTTATACTTGGTGCTGTATCCTCTCCATGGGCTCTGGTTTCCTTTAGTACCTTGTATTTTCACTGTCTACGGAAAACACTGCTGGAACGTTGGGATTAACTAAGAAAGTTCAAATATAAGAAGGAGGAATTTTAACGTATACTTGAATTATAACTATTTCCATTATCCAAAGAAAATACTCAAGAATGTGACACTTGGTACAAAGGGTTAGTTTATTGGCACAATTCTCCTGTAGAGAACTTTCATGCTCCTAATCTGTGGTGGAAATCCAGGCCTCCTCCCACAGAGATGGAACTTGTCTGAGGTGTCCCTCAACTATTTCCTTTATAGAAGGCCATGCTTGCTATATAAGCTTTGCTAGACTTAAAAACTACCCAGAATTCCTTCTTTCATATTTGGTGTATGCCTAAAACATAATAATATATAGCAGTATATCTTTCAAAGTGTAAGCTATTCATCCTAGAATAACCCCACAGGAAGAAGTGGGAGTTTCAATTCTGTCAGGTGGGGGGGCAGGACACTTCTTCTGGCTCCCATTTAATCTCTCAGTGTGAACTGTAGACAACCTCCCCAAGCATTCTGATTAGCAATAGAACTTCTGTCATAGGCTACACAGAGACCCACAGTATGCAGAATTCCCAAAGTTCTCTCTAAATGAAGGAAGGCAGCTTGAGGACTTGTGATTTGCGGGGCCAACCATCTCTCAATGGTGGTGGTGGTGGTGGTGGGGCGGGTATAAGGTATAAAGAGCGCATTTCTCCTCTACAACTACATAAACAATTACAGTAATCATTTCATTGTATGTAACCTGGTTTCCTTATTAGTTACCTTTGAGCTGGCTCTCCCATTCATGGTGACTCTGTGTATGATGCAACATCATCCAGTCTTCTTTCATGGATATGTTCACTGACATGCTTGAGTACATTGTTGTGGTTTGGGGTTTCCCTCATTTTTTGCTGACCCTCTACTTGACCAAACACTATCCTTTTCTAACAATTGGTCTTTCCTGACATTGTGTTCAAAGTAAGTGAGCCAAAGTCTTACCATCCTCATTTCTAAGGAGTATTCTGGTTGTACATAAATAACCTGAAGACTTACAGTTAAGAGATTCTCAATGGAGTCATTCCTGTAGGAAGGTTGCACTTGGATGTGGGGGTGGGAGCAGCAGAGTCCTGGAAGTCAGGGGTGTACCATGAGGTTGAAGGCAGTCTGTGCTCTGCCTTGAGCACCTCCACATCTTGGTTGCTAGCCTCCATATGCACATGCTCTAGGAATGCTTCAAAGTCCCCCCTCCTAGAGTCACCCACAATGCCCTGGTCTATAGTTCTTTCTGGGCACTAATCTTTCTGTGGGCAAGGATTGGCTACCTGTGTCCCTTGGCACATTGTATGTAAGCACGGTGTGTTTGCTGGTTGAATACTGTCCAGTGCATCTCTTCCGGTTTAACCAACCAGCCTAAAATAGGAAGGGTAGTATAATTCCAAGACTGGAATTATAAATTCAGCATAATTTAGTCCTAAGAGAAAGTCCTGGTTGGGAGAGAAGACAACAGCAAAAATACTGTTGCAAATGTATGGTAGACTTCAGAAGTTTCAGTTGTGTACACCAGAAGTCAGCTTGCCAGGGGCTCCCTCCATCAGATTGAGTTCTCTACTGAAGACTTTTGACTTGGTTTAGTAGAGGAGAGAGGATTTAATCATGTCAATAATAGGCCATGGGGGCTCCATAACAGAGATAGAACTTTATAAGTTGATGTCATAACATGATATAGGGTCATACCTGACTCATAGGGTCACGGTTTTCTCACAGTACTCCAAGATGTGCAGAGAAATGTCACTTCTTTCTTTTCCTTTTCATTGAATTTAGAGCCCTCGTTGTAACGTGTATAATGTGGAGACCCTAATGTAAGTCAAATATCAATATGAACCTATCACTTGGGCATAGTTTCTTTAAGTAAAACATGAACTCTTTCAGACTGACGTCACTCTTGTGGTCCTTCATTTCACCAAGATGGTGACTGGGTATGTGGCTCCTGTTGGTGAGGCAGCTGGAAGGAGGAGTGCCCTGGCGCTCTCTGCTGGCAGGTACCATCTGCCCCGCCCCCCGGCTCCCCCATATCTCTTACCTGGAAATGGTTTTGAGTTTTCGGAGGTCTGGTTGTGATTCTTATGTGGTTTTGGGGTCCTTTTTCCCCAAGTCAACCTCATTGGCCAACTCTCTAGTTACAATCTCAGTTAATTTCTGAGGTTTGGTCTCAGGAGATTGTGGAAACCTCTTTTCAACCCTACAGAACCTAAGAGATGATTTGAGACAACTACCTTCCTTTGTGTACCTCTACTGGCCACTAACCTTACTTTGATGTGGCTTCTCTGGTTTCTTGGTATTTGTCTCTCTATAGAATATAGAAGAGGGAAGTGTACAAGTCTTATTTCAGCCTCTTCTGCAACCAAAAGACTTTACCTTCTTCTTCCTTGATTTCCCTTCTGTCTACCACCCCCTAAGTCAGAAAGTGGGACTTGCTTTTTATTTCTCCTACATTCTATCCTTCTCCTTTCTAATACCAGGCCTGGGACTAAATATTAATGGTGTATGAAGTAAAGAAACAGATTGGTCTACTGATATGGGACCCTACACTGGGAAATATTTCAAAAATACCATATGTTACACCTTAAAAACTTATGGTGATGGATTACTTTACTGCATTTGTTTGGGGTTTTTTGGGCAGTAAAAATAAGGTATCCTAAATAAAAATAAAGTTAAATTCTGTAAAGTTGTGCCCTGTGATATGAAAATTTGGATTTCACTTAGTTAGTGATTGGTCCCTGTCCTCTGCATCAGGGGCCCCCAGTTGTTCACCTCACAATAATGCGACTCTGTGCTTTCCATTCTGATGAAATGTGTGCTCCTATTACAGCAAGGGCAGGTTTTTACCTTTGCTAGCAGGAAAGCAGTGAGTTCCTTCTTATTGGTGACGTTGTTGTTAGCTGTCCCTGAACACATGGAGACCTCATGTACTGCCCAATCCAGCACCATCCCTTTGATGAATTATAGATCAACCCAATGTGATCCATAGAGTTTTCATTGACTGGTTTTCAAAATAGACTACCAGGCCTTTCTTTCTTGTCTTACTCTGGAAGCTCTGCTGAAACTTGTTCAGCATCGTAGTATACACAAAACCTCCACTAACAGATTGGGTGGTGGCTCAGCATGAGGCGCACTGGCCAAGAATCGAACCCTGGCCTTCTGCGTGGAAGGTGAAGATTCTACCACTGAATACTAATGGCCTCCCTTAATTTTCTTATTAGCGTCTTTCTAATAATGAATGCTTTCCTCCCTTGCAAGTGCTCGATACACACTCTGCAGCTATGTTGTGTCGGGGCACTGGTGTCACATGTGTGACTTAAGCTAACATGTGTCCTGCCTCAGGGATCTCCTATGGATTGATGAATATGTTCAGTGATGCTTGGTATTACCATGAAACAGAAATAGCGAATGTAAAAGTGAAGTATAAACAACAGTGTGAGTCCGTGCCAGGAGGTTGGAAAATACTTCATATATAGAAGGAACAGTTTGATTTGGGTAAGGCAAAGGGGAGTCAGTACTGGAAAAGTAAGTTGGGACCAGATACATAAAGGCCTAGTTCGCCAAGAGAAGAAATGTGAATTTCATTCTACATGCAAAGAAGAACTCTTGGGGGTTCCTTTTGGAGAAGCAGAAAGGAGACTGAATACTTTCTCATGAAGTTGTAGAATTAGGAATTGCAGTTCTTCACCTACACACATAGCGTGGAAATGAATGTTGCCTGACCTACAGAAAAATGGAACTAGTGACTGAACACTTGGTGCCTGGAGGAAGTGTATGGACGATTTTGTGAAGAAACCTCTGGAAATATGTCTTCCCCAGTGAATTGGAGCAAAGACAATTATGTTATTGCTTGAAAATGCAGTTGTAGCTAATGGTTGTTGAATACACAACCAGTGCTTCCCCATTTATTAATTACTGCTAAGGGCAGTCAGAGGTGAATTTGCTAGAATGAGTTACTTTCAGACCCTGGGGGTTCAGCTAGGCTGGGAGAAGGTTGCTGCTGGCCCAGAGCTCCAGGTATGCTTGTTCTCATTTGGAAGAGGTGTTAACTCTGGCTCAGCTGATGGGGCTCAAGTACTTGAAGGCAGACACATTGCAGATTGCTGGTGTGTAACTTGTGTACTCTCTGCAGAGAAGCAGGAAGACATGAATCAAATAGCAAACGTGCATTAGGGATCCAACATTGTAAACTTGGATCTGTTTATCATTTTCATTTTTTGAAAATGGTTCAGATTTAGATAAGAAAAGTGTGTGTGGGAAAGAGCTCTGACTTATTATTATTTAATTATGTGTTTGTCCAGTTTTCTGCTAATTATTCTATCTTTGACTATGTCTGACCATACAAGGTTGTTGTTGTTATGTGCTATGGAGTCGGTTCCGACTCATAGCAAACTTGCAATGGGTTTCCGAGGCTATAAATCTTGACAGAAGCAGAAATCCTCATCTTTCTCTCACAGAACAGCTGGTAGTTTCGAACTGTTGACCTGGAGGTTAGCAGCCCAACTCATAACTTCTACACTACCACTTCTTCCAAAACAGACTTGTATGTTCTCCTGGCAGTCTATGTATATTCAATATTCTTTGCCAACACCATAACTCAACACCATTACTTCTTCTTCGGTCTTTCTTATTCAGTGCCTAGCTTTAACACGCACATGAGCCATTTGAAAACACCATAGATTGGGTCAGGCACACCTTACTCCTCAAGGTGTCATTTTCTCTTGTTATGACCTTAAAGAGACCTCTTGCAGCAGCTTTGTTTATTGCAATATGTCGCTTAATTTCTTCAGTGCTAATTCCTTGTCTTGGTTGCCTAGTGCTGCTATAACAGAAATTCTACAAGTGAATGTGTCTGTAAAGCTGAATTCATTCTTTCACTTTTCGGGAGACTGGAGATCTAAATTCATGACACCAGCTCAAGGGAAAGACTTTCTTTTTCTCTGTCGGTTCTAGAGGAAGGCCCTTGTCCCCTTTCAACATCTGCAAGCCCAGTGTTCTTTGGAGATCTCCACTTGTCTTGGCATCAATTTTCCTGAGTCTGGGAGTCCTAGTGTGGCACTGTAGAATAAAGCACTGGACCACAAAGTCAGTTTGAACCACAAAGTCGACAGTTAAGACTTACCAACTGTTTCATGAAAACCGTATACAAGGTTGCTATGAATTGGAACCGACTCGACAGCACTTACAACAACAACAAAGGAGGTTCTCAGCGCTGAGATGTTAAAAAATGTTAAGAAAACAAAACTCCTCACCTCTGCCAATAAACAACATTCTTATCAATGGAGAAGAGATTGAAGTTGTCAAATACTTCATTCTTCTTGGATCAACTGTCAACACTCGTGGAAGCAGCAGTCAAGAGATCAGACAACGTATTGCATTGGGCAAATCTGCTGCACAGGAACTTTTTAAAGTACTGAAGAGCAGAGATGTCAGCTTGAGGACTAAGGTGTGCCTGACCCAAGCCATGGTATTTTCAATAACCTCGTATGGATGTGAAAGCTGGACAGTGAATAAGGGAGATCGTAGAAGAACTGATGCCTTTGAGTTGTGGTGTTGGAGGAGAATACTGAAAGTGCTTTGGACTGCCAAAAGAACCAGTAGATCTGTTTTGGAAGAAGTGCAACCAGAGTGCTCCTTGGAGGCCAAGATGGCTAAGCTTTGTCTATCCTACTTTGGACACATTGTCCGGAGAGAACAGTCACTGGAGAAGGATGTCATGCTGGGTAAGGTGGAGGGTCAGAGAAAAAGAGGAAGACCCCCAACGAGATGGACCAGCCAGGTGGCATCATTGATGGCGTCAAGTGTGGCAGCGATAGTGAGGTTGGCCCAGGATCGGACATTGTTTCGTTCTGCTGTGCATGGGGTCACTATGAGTCGGTTCCGACTCGATGGCACCTGACAACAATGACAACATTGTAAGACAAAAGGTGATTGAAGCCATACCTCAGGGAAAGTCCTCTTACATTGTATCAGGGTGTGACCTGAGGCAGGGCATTGCAGCTCACTTTAAATCCCTTTACAATGATTGGATGATCACATCATGGGGGTAATTACATCATTACATAACTGCCAAACCACTGAGAATCTTGGTCCAGCCAAGTTGACACATATTTCTGGGGACACAATGAAGTCCATGACAAGCATTGATTATGGAATCAAGTAAAATGAAATCCTTGACAACTTCATTCTTGTCTCCATTTATCATGATGCTGTTTATTAGTTCAGTTTTGAGAATTTTTGTTTTCTTTTTGTTGAAGTGTAATCCATTCTGAAGGCTGTACTCTTTGATCTTCATCAGTAGGTGCTTCAAGTCCTCTTTGCTTCCCACAAGCAAGTGTGTGTCATCTGCACATTACAGGTTGTTAGTGAGTCTTCCTCCAATGCTTATGCCATGTTCGTTTTCATATAGTCCACTTTCTCAGGTTAATTGCTCAACACACAGATTGAATAAATATGGAGAAAGGATACAACCTTGGTGCACAATTTTCCTGATTTTAAATTACACAGTATCTCCTTATTCTGTTCAAACAACTGCCTCTTGATCTATGCACAGGTTCCAAATGCATGTTTACATCTACATCTGGAATTCATATGGTTATCCAATAATTCATTATGAATGCAATTGAATGCCTTTGCATAATCAATGAAACACAGATAAACATCATTCTGGTATTGTCTGTTTTTAACTGTGGTTTGTCTGACATCAGTAATGTTGTTCCTTATTCTAAGTCGTCTTCTGAATCTGGCTTGAATTTCTAACATTCCCTATTGATGTACTACTGTAACTGTTTTTGAATTTATCTTCAGCAAAATTTTATTTGCGTGTGGTATTGCTGAGGCCATTCAATAATTCCAGCATTCCGTTGGATCACTTTTCTTTGGAATAGATAAGAATATGGATCTCTTCCAGTTAGTTGGCCAGCTACAGGTACCAATATCTTGGTATAGATAAATGAGTGCTTCCAGGTGCATTTGTTTATTGAAACAATCTCAGTTGGCATTCCACCAGTTCCTGAAGCCTTGTTTTTCACCATTATCTTTGGTACAGCTTGTACCACTTGCTTCAAAATCAGCAGTTTTTAATTAGGTACTACTTCCTGACCTGGTTGAATATTGACCAATTGTTTTTGGTCCAGTGACTCTGTGTATTCCTCCTACCTTCTTTTGATATTGCCTGCATTGTTCAATATTTTTATATTGCCTGCATGGCTCAATATTTTTATCAAAAAATTGTTCAGTATTTCAACTTGAGGCTTGAGTATTTTCATGATTAAAAAAAAAAAATCCGTTTTCATCAGTTCTCAAGTACAGCTTGAAAAATGCTAGGTATGAGTTCCCCTTTTGTTTTTCTAACTCCAGCTCTACACATCTTATTATAATGTTTTACTTGGTCTTCTTGAGCTGCCCTTTGAAGTTCTTGTACTTCATTGTTTCTTCCATTTGCTTTAGGTATTCTAAGTTCAAGATCAAATTTCAGAGTCTCTTCTGACATCCATTTTGGTCTTTTCTTTCTTTCCTATTTTTTAATGACCTTTTTCTTTCTTAATGCATGATGTTTTTGATGCCATTCCACAATTTGTCTGGTCTTTGAATATTCATGTTCAGTGCATCAAGTTTATTCTTGAGATGGCTCTAAGTTCAGGTGGGGATCAGCACTAGACTGTAAACCATAAAGTTGGCAGTTCAAACCCACCAGTTGCTCCTCAGAAACCCTATACAGGGTTACCACGAGTCAGAACCAACTCAATGGCACTTAACAACAACAACAACAACAGTATTCAAGGTTGTATTTTGGCTTCCGTAGACTTGTTTTAATTTTTTCTAAGCTTCAACTTGACTTGCATATGAGCAGTTGGATAGTCTCCCCCGCCCCCCACCCAGTTGCCCTATGGCCTTGTTCTGACTGATGACATTATATTTTTCTTTATTCCTATAGTTATAATTATAGTGTGGATACAATTTTGTTTTGTTTTCTTCTTCTTCTTTTTTTCACCGAACATTTTATCTCAAGCATTTTTCCATGTGTGTATGTAAGAATATCTGCGAGTTTTCTTCTTCCATATCAGTATTGCTACACATTTAAATTTTCTCTAGTTTTTCATCTTTAAAGGAATGGTGTGAAAAATTCCTCATGCTTCCACACATTTTGATGTTTTCCATTGGTTTACAAAGGCAGATAACTAGGAGTGGAAATGCTGTCTCCAAGAACATCTTGTAATAAACCACATTAAGAGAACTTCTGAATAACTTATTTCAGTGCTTTCTTTGATTAGTCTCCATAAACATCGAACCCCTTTACATTGTTAATTTCCCCAGCTTTGAGTTCTCTATTGAACTTCTCAATTAGCCTGTCCTTTCATGAAAGCTGGATAGTGCACATGTGGGCACTTTGTGTGTCTTTTGCTGCCATATTACACACAGGAGCAATGTAGTTACTTTGTGCTCAATTCCGGGTAGGTATTCATGCTATCATTCTTTTACATAGTACCAGTCCAACCCACTGCCATGAGGCTGATTTTGACTTATAGCAGCCTTATAGAACACAGTAGAAATGCCCTAGAGGGTTTCCAAGACTGTGAATTTTTTACCGGAGGAAATAGTCTCCTCTTTGTGCCTTGAAGTAGCTGCTGGATTGAAGCAGCTGACCTTGTGGTTAGCAACACTGTACTTACCCAAGTGCGTCCACAATGCCTTCAGGATATCAGAGTAAGGTTCAAAAAATCATTGTGACTTACCCAAGGGCACACACCAACAGAGCTAAGCGTTAAACCTGTATCATTTTGGTTCCAAAGTCTTTATGTTCTTCACTCCACGAACTGTCAGGCGGACAAAGAATGGACTAATAGATTGTTCTTGTGGTGACTCAGTGGTTAAGTGCTCGGGTGCTAAACAAAATATTGGTGGTTCGAACTCACCAGTTGCTCCACAGGAAAAACTTGTGGCAGTGTGCTCTCCTAAACATTGTTGTGGTTATTGTGAAGTGTCATCAAGTTGGTTCTGACTTATAGTGACCCTGGTAGGTCCAAGGAGCAAGTAGTGGAATTGAACCGCCAACCTTTTAGTTAACAATACTGTGCTTATCCTACAGTGCCACACCAAGACTCCTTGAAAATCCTATGGGGCAGTTCTCTTTGTCCTATACAGTCTCTGTGAGTGGGAATTGACACAGGGAAATTGGTTTTTGGTTTTGGGGAGTCGGGGGTAAATGAAAGGAGAAAACATGTGCCCAGGAGAGATTTCATATTTCTTCTTCTCAGAATTTTAGTGGAAGAAATAGAAATATGGTGAAATAGCATTTATCAGAATATTAATACAGAATATAATATATACTAGAATATATAGTCTATGTTAAAATAAAATACCAATCAAAATGAATACTATTTTAGGAATAAACAATGAAAAACATTCTTAAAAAACAGCTTTATTAACATATAATTGACACAGAAATTACTGCACATATTCAAATATTTAGATGTCGGCAGTCCAGTGTTTGCCCTATAACACCACACCAGTTTACATTTTCTAGATTTTTATTTAAGTGGGAATTTAAGTGGGATCTTACAGTGTGTACTCCCCTCCCCTTAATGTAGTTTCTTTCTGTTAGCATTAATATTTTGACCTATCATGATGTTGCAGGTATGAGTAGATCATTCCTTTTTATTGATGAGTAGTATCCTATTGAAGTCCTGGTGTGGCACTGTGGGTTAATGTGCTGGACTGCAAAGTCGGTTTGAATGGTAAGTCAGTGGTTCAAGCTCGCCAGCTGCTCCTCAGAAACCCTATACAGGGTTGCTATGGGTTGGAACTGACTTGACAGCACTTAACAACAACAACAACAACAACAACAACAAAGTATCCTATTGTGTAGATATGCCATGATTTGTTTATCCATTCAATTGTTGATAGACAATTTCTCTGTTGTAAACACTTCCAGTATTTCTGATTTCATGCTACTCACATGGAATCGCAAATTGTGAAGTTGTGAAGAGAGGGTACATGCGGTAACTCTCGTGAACTATGACAGACCATCTCCTCCATTAATTCTAACAAATTAGGTCTGGGCAAGAAATAGCTATCGAGTGGAGAGAATTTGGAGCATCTCATATAGAAAGCTCACAAGCGGAATCCCTTTCTTTTGGAGAGTTTTTAAAATAAATTATTCTATATGCGAATATGAGGCTGACTTGAAGGTAACAGGCTTGGGGACTTTGCATATATGATTACTAAGAAATACTACTGTGTTTATACCAACTATTATTTGGTTGGAAAGAGGATTTATTGCTTAGGGAATATTGATTATAGGCAAGAGTAAGAATTGTTTTTAGGGATTTTATATATTTATGATTATTTCAAAGAATTAAAGTACATACCTAAATCTTTTTGGAAGCATTCTTGAAAATTTGTTACAGTTTCTATGTAAATATATTGCTAAATTAACTTCACTTTAAATGTCATGTAGAATACAAAAGAGTTAATTTATGAGGCCAATGTAGAAAGAAAAATGCAACTGCTTTACTTTACCCTCCATGTGTCTATCTTCCTCTTTGTGAAGCATAAATTGTGTTTATGAGCAAGAATGTAGATTTATAGTCATGGTTTTTATCCCACATGATCCCAAAATATTCTTTACTGATCTCTTCATTCATCTAAATAGCAGCAATCACTTGGTAGTTTGGCAAATACACCACCAAACCACATCCACAACACAAAGGAAGTCTAAGCAGGAGTGTGGTCAGACACTGTGTGAAGTAGGAATCTTGGAAGAGAGGAATTTTTTGAGTAGGAGGATCAGGTCAGGCATGGGCATGGTATCTCCTTATGGTTCTTTGATTTGTACTGACCATTTTTGTGCTTGCTGCAGGATAATGCACTAGATCACAAAATTGGTTTAAATCCAGCAGTTCAAACTCATAAGCCACTCCATGGAAACCCTCCATACAGCATTGCTGTGAGTTGGAACCAACTCAACAACAACACTTAACAATAACAGCAACACCTATTTGCAAAACACTATGGGGGGTTTTAGGAGTCCTGGTGTGGCACTGTGGGTTAATGTGCTGGACTGCAGATCTGCAAGGTTGGCAGTTCAAGCTCACTGGCTGCTCCTTGGAAACCCTGTACAGGGTCTTGATGGGTCGGAAATGACTTGTTGGCACTTAACAATGAGGGATTTCAGAAAATTTGTGGGGAACATGTGTGAGATACTTACATTGTATAATGGTCAACCATTCAGGATCAAATAGGCAGCAGAAGGATTGAAAAAACTGGAGGAACGGAAACAAAAAAACACAGGGAGAAAGTGAATTAGAATCTGTGAGATGAGATGAAGCACATGATTTGTTGAATATAAAACTAGATGGTCTGCTCAGTTCATGATAAAAGTTAAAAAAAAAAAAAAAGTTCATGGAAAGTTTCCCATGATCTTACAATTCCATTTTCCATGAACTTTTGAAACCTCTCATATAATCAGTTCGTGGTATACAATGGCAACCAAACTAAGTGGTTCTTGTCCTTTCAAAATACACAGCTTCAGTACATGGCAGGGTGATGCAAGTGGTTAACATTCTCAAGTGCTAACTAAAAAGTTGACAGTTCAAGTCTACCCAGAAGTGCCTCAGAAGAAGGACCTGGTGACCTATGAAAGTGAGTCAAAAATTATCTACACTCTGGCTGTAGAATTTATTTCAATCAACTTTCAGAAGAGACGAATATATAATTTTTCGACATTGGCCATCTGTCAACAACTTTTCATATTGCCTTATTAAATGTTTTAGGCTAGGCTGTGAGCTCTGCTGCCTTCACTTCATCAGAGGTGAATCTTCATCTTCGAAGAGCTGCTTTCAGGGGACCAAATAGGTGAAAGTTCGATGGAGCAAGATCAGAACTCTAGGGAAGATGCTTCAGCACCTCAAAATGAAGTTTTTTGTCGAGTGTCAACAGTGTGGGTGGAAGTGTGTGGACATGCATTGTCATGCAAGATCACATGCCGTTGGATGGCAGCCTTCTGTGTTCAATCCAAAATTTAGACTTTAGCTCTTCAGTGAGCATCTCAATGTAATAAGCACTATTGATTGTCAACCTTTTTCCTAATAGTGTTCCAATATTGGCCCTTGAGAATCCCAGAAAACTATAAGCATCAATTTTCCAGCCAATGGTTGACTTTTGAACTTTTTCTTAGTTGGCTATCGAGGAATTTTTCCATTCCATACCCTGCTGTTTTACTCTCAGGCTCGTAGTGGTGAATCCATGTCTCGTCACCAGTAATGATTTCTTTAAAGAAACTTTTACCTTCCTTAGAGTATCAGTCCAAATTTTGTTTGCAGATGTCCAAATGCTTCTGTTTATGTTTTTCTGTGAGTTGTTTCAGTTCCTAATTCACACAAACTTTTTGAAACCCAAGTCTGTGGTGGATGATTTCATAAGCAGAGCCATCATGGGTGATTTGCAAATAAATGATTTGTCACATAATCCACGGTCACTCATCTATCCGAAAGAATCATTTCCCATGCATTACCAATGTTGTCCTGGTGTGGCGCTGTGGATTAATGTGGCAGACCACAAAGCTGTTTGAATTGCAAGGTTGGTGGTTCAAACTCACCAGCTGCTCCTCGGAAACCCACCGGGTCCCTATGGATAGGAACCAACTCAATGGCACATAACAACAACAACAACCAATGCTGTCATCAGCTGTGAATGTGGACTGGCATTTTAATATAATCGGAGTGTGGATAATTTTTGACTCAATCTCGTCCTGCTGAAAAGATCAGTCATTAAAAACCCTATGAATCACAGTTCTACTCTGACACACATGGGTTTGCCATGAGTTGTAACTGACTAAACTGTAACTGGTTTACGTAGCCTACACTCAAAGAGGTCTACCAAAACTCACCATCCACTACGGCTGATGGTTCAGAGTCACAGCAACCCTGTAAAATAGAGTATCACACAGGGCTTCCGAGGCTGTAAATCTTCACAGAAACAGACTGCCTCATATTTCTCCCATGGAACAGCTATCTGGTGGCTTCACCCCACCTAGCTTCTGTGTAGCCTCCCAGTGTTTAACTACTCACTGCATCCCCAGGGTTCCTTTAGGTCTACCACAGTAACTACTTTGTCTTAATCAAATATTTGTTATTGTTATTAGGTGACATCAAGTCGGCACCGACTCATAGCAACCCTATGCACAGCAGAATGAAACAATGTCCGATCCTGGGCCAACATCACTACTGTTGCCACACTTGAGTCCATTGATGCTGCCACCTGGCCAATCCATCTCGTTGGAGGTCTTCCTCTTTTTCTCTGACCCTCCACCTTACCAAACATTATATCCTTCTCCAGCAACTGTTCCCTCCTGACAATATGTCCAAAGTATGAAAGATGAAGTTTGGCCATCTTGGCCTCTAAGGAGCACTCTGGCTGCACTTCAAATATAGTCTAGTTGAATCATTAACTAAGTCTGCCCCTAAACACTTAGGCCTGTAGTTATTGAGTATTGAGTTCAGGAAAAGTTCTAGCTCCCAGTCATCCTGTAAAGGTTTGTGTCAATCTCCAGCTCCACGTGGACTTCAACTAAATAATGCCACAATTTCTTTGAGAATTCTGTTGTGAACAAGGCCTCTGCTCCTCCCTGTGCCTCTAGCCTTTCAGATTTCTTTCCCTGGGCCATATAGACTGGCACAGATGCAGTGTAGGCTCTTAACCTGGGGCTGGACATTCATGGATGACCAAGGGGTTTAGGAATAAGGAAGACCATAGTAGAATCGATGTTTCCGAATTATGGTGTTGATGAAGAGTATGGAAAGTACCATGGGCTGCTTGAAAAAAAAAATCAACAACAAATAAATCTGTCTTGGAAGAAGTGTAGTCAGAAGTCTTGCCAGATGTGACGATGGCAAGACTTGGTCTCTTGTACTTTGGACATATCAGGAAGGATCAGTTCCTGGAGAAGAACACCATGTTTGGAAAAGTGGAGGGTCAGCAAAAAAGAGGAAGACCCTCAGTGAGGTGAAGTAACATAGTAATAGCAGCAATGCAATGGTAAAAGACTACACAGTGTTTTGTTTTGTTGTGCAGAGAGTTGCTCTGAGTTGGAACCTGCTCGACAGCACCTAACACCATCAAGAGAAATGTCTGAAATGAGGGCACAGGGTTATATGTTTATTCTTTTAGGGAATCTGAAACTTTCAACAGATTCTCATAAGACAATAAGAATTTGTGACTCAAATGTTCAAAACCATTGGTTTTATTAGAAAAACATGGAATAGGTGTCAAGTAACCCGTGCTTTTCTCTAGCCATATGTTGTGAGGCAAGTTATTAACTACTGAATGTTTTGGTTTCATCATCTGTAAAAGAGGAATAAATATTTTTTCCGTTCTATCTATCAGGGCTATAGCCAGGTCAAAATAGATAACTTTGCTGAGAAAATGGCCTAATACAGGCAAAAAGAAATCTATTATTGTTGATAATATTGTCACATAAAGAGGCCATAAAGGTGGAGGTTAGGAAGAGGGTGCAGGACAAGGAGAGGAGCCAGGAGATAGATGAAGCATCTTTCCCAATTACCAGGTAGATAATTGGGAACAACCATCTTCCCTAATGCCTCTGTGTCCTTAATTCACCCGAGCCCTGGACTAGAGCTACTGAGCTCCAAGCCTTCCTGGGTTGAGAAACCGAGCCTGGAGAAGGATAGAAATGAGGTATACAGAAAAGAACCGAACCACACACACAAAAGAGAAAAACATACTCACTTAGCACTGTAAATAAACTTTCTTAACAGACAAGCATGATAGGAAAACACTTATTTTTCCTAAATATGTTTAATCTAAGTGTGGACTTTACCCTGGAAGACACTTGGCTTTGGTTGGAATTGTTGTGACTCAGACAAGATATTTAACCCTTCCCAACCTTCATTGGAGTCCTGGTGTGGTGCTGTGGGTTAATGCGCCAGACTGCAAAGCCATTTGAACTTAAGGTTGGTGGTTCAAACTCACCAGCTGCTCCTTGGAAACCCTATACAGGGTCGCTATGGGTTGGAATCGACTCAACGGCACTCAACAACAACAATCTTCATTGTTTCACGTGTAGAATTGCTGTTAAGTGATGTTGAATCAGTTCTGTCTCATAGTGACCCTGTGTAGGGTTTCCAATGATTGGCTGGTGAGCTTCAACCTTGCAGTTTAAATCGACCTATCACAGTCCAGGGCATTAACTCACGCACCACACCAGGACTCCATATGTAGACTGTTGTTGGTAAGTGCCATTGAGTAGGCTCTGACATCAAGTGACCCTGTACCGGGTTTCCGAGAAGCATCTGGTAAGCTTTGAACCACTGATCTTGTGATTCAAACCGACTTTGCAGTCCAGCACATTAACCCACAGTGCCACACCAGGACTCTATATATAGCATAGAAACACTATATTTCCTGGGTTTTGTGAGGATGAAAAGAGACAAGTCTGTAAAATGCAGCACTGGACTAAGTCTGGGGTCCTGGTGCAGAGCTGTAGGATAACCACTGGATTGGTAACCACAAGGTTGGTGGTTTAAACCCACTAGTTGGCCCTTGGACATCCTATGCAGGGTCACTATGAGTTGGAAGTGACTCGATGGCACTTAACAACTGCTGCCTAAGCCCATGTTGGTGAGTTTATAAATGCTTCTCTAGGAGACAGTAGACCAATATTTAAGAATGGATGAAGCGCTAACCCTTATATGATGCTTACTGTGGTCCTGAGCCTATTCTACAGAGCCCTGTGGGAGAAGTGCTGGTCTGCTAACCACAAGGTTGATGGTTCAAACCCATCAGCTGCTCCTCTGGAGAAAGATGAGATTTTTCCTCTCCCATAAAGATTTACAGCGTTGGAAACCCCACACAGGGTCTCCATGAGTCGGAACTGATTTAGTGGTGGTAAGGTTTTTTGTTTAATTTTTTTTCCATTTGACCATATTCTAAATGCTTTATATACATTAACTCATTTTACCCTTACAGAATCTTTTAGGATAGGTGTTCTATGGCCCTCATTTTACACATGGGAACACTGAAATACAGATCAATAACTTGTCCAAGATCATGTAGCTACCAAATGGTGAGCTACGTTTTGAACCCTTGCAGTTTGACTCTAGAATCGAGTGATTAATCAATGAATTGTGCTTAACCACTCAGTCGAGTTTGAATAGATGCCACTCAGCAAGGTGTCAGATTTTGTCACACCTTACTGTGCGGCATCCATTCAAACTTTGGGGATTTGCCTCCATTTCAGTCCTGTTCAACCCTGGAAAATCCTACCAACCTTAGAAGGACGGTGGTGGTGCACCGTGGAGTCAGTTCTGATTCATAGTAATTCTACAGGGTTTCCGAGGTTGTCAATCGTTATGGGAGCAGAAAGCCTCATCTTTCTCCAGCAGGACAGCTAGTAGTTTTGAACTGCTGACCTTGAGGTTAGCAGCTCAACTCGTAACCACTATGTTCCTTACCCTAAAGGAACAGATGGCCTATTTCTTAGGCAAGGCCAGTGTGGAGCCTGGGAGATGTAGTGAGCTAGCTGTTTTCGCCAACCTCAGCCTGGCTTACTGCAAGGGCATTTCCTATTATAGGTTCTTCATTACTATGGACTTAATGTGACTGGCTCCGAGGGCTGGACATCCATCATCCAAGCATGTCAGACTGATGTGTCCCATGTGAAGTGGCTCTGCTGGAAATCAGCCAGGGCATTTTGGGAATCTGAGCAGTGATATTTGGGTTTCTGTATTGCCTGAACTCAGTTCTGCAGAGCTGTGTGACCTTGGGAAAGGGACATCAGTTATACTGTCTAGAAAGCACTTGAGCCACCAAAGAGTGATGATTAGCTCTTGAGCCACCCAGTAGCTTAGATCAACAACTCAGAAACAGGATTACCTCCTTGATTGCAGTATAGAAACCCATTTTCTAGACCAAAGGGAGGAGAAGCATCTCCTTTGCAAATCTACCCATGTTTGCCTATTTGTTTGTTTAAAGAAAAATTGTTTTATTAATATGAGTAATACATGCTCATAGAAAAGGGAAAAGGAGAACATGTCACCCAATAGTTATTTTTTTCAAATTGTTCAAGTTTGATTTGTTTTCTGTATGACTGTGTTTAACTTGTCTATGATCACACAGTATCATTTTTTTCTTCTTTAATTTAACATTGTTGTTGTTGTTGTTGTTAAGTGCTGTTGAGTCAGTTCTGACCCATAGTAACCACATCCAATATATCCCATTTCTTAATGTACATAAATCATCAAAAAATTATAAATGTTAGTATGCAGATGCGCCAAAATCAAATCAGCAACTCTCATTATTTAGACATTGAAGTTCAAGTGTTTTTCAAATGTGGTATAAATGTAAAAGATTATGGAGGTGTGTATCTTTGTGCAAATAGATTTTCTGAGATTTAGGATTAGTTACTTGAGATAAATTCCCATGTCCCAGGTAGACTTACAGGAGTCCTGGTGGTACCACGGGTTAAACATTGGACTGCTAATCAAAGCGTCTGCAACTGGAACCCACCAACTACTCTGAAGGAGAGAGATAAGACAGTAAGCTTCTATCAATATTTTGAGCCTTGGAACCCTAAGAGTTGGAATTCACTCGGTGGCTGTGGGCTCAGGTAGCATTTGCGGAATTCTCCAGCCAAAGCATCCTGGTTAGAGGTGATCTGGCTAGCAATTCCTTTGTCACTTTTAAAGACATTTTTCTGGTTCTCCTTCAGTTGGCACTTTCTTATCAAACAGATACCATCTGCAATCTTTTGGGTCTTAGAAAGTTTTGCCGTTACCCTTCACCTAGTTGATGGGTGGAGGTCAGTGCAGCTTGAACTTCTTCCTTCAGTTCTCAATCATATTGTATCTCTTGAAATTGCTAAACATCAACCATTTCTTTTTGGTATTCCTTCCATCTTCTTTTGATGCTTTCTGCATCATTTAATATTTTGCCCATAGAATCCTTCAATATTGCAACTTGAGGCTTGAAGTTTTCCTTCAGTTCTTTCAGCTTGTGAAATGTTACGCACGTAATTTTGCTATTTATCTAATCCATTGACGTAGCACTTTGAAGAAGATTCTTTCTCAGCTGCTTTGTTATTGATGAAGTGCAATAAAATAGTTATTAGTAATAACTGTTGACAGTGGTTATTAGTAATACTAATTTTAAGCTGTGGGCTAATGCACTGGACTGCAAAGTGGGTTTGAACTAGAATGTTGTTGGTTCAAGCTCACCAGCCATTCCTTGGAAATCCTATGTAGGGTCGCTATGGGTGAGAATCGACTCAAAGGCAGTTGACAACAACATTAACAATACATTATAAAAAGCACACATAATCAATAATCATATCAAAGGCATCATTTGTTAAAGTATTTTTGTATTATATTTTAAAGTACAATTAATAAGTGGATGTGAAGAAACATTCTTTTGAACTTGAGAAGAAGAATTTGCTCAGCCAGGACTAGCCACATTTGCCCCATATGATTTAGTTTTTCCCAGTGCGTGGTTCATAGCTGGACTCCCTTGGTGGCACCCGGAGGCTAACTGAAAGGCAGGAGGTTTGAGTCTATCCAAACCTTGGTACCTCAGAAGGAAAAAAAATAAACCTGCCATTGACAACTGTTGCAGACCGCAGATACTGGGATGTCGAGGACCGGTGTCATGGACGAAAATCCAGCACGTGGCTGCACTCAGACTTGCTGGCCAGAGACCCTGAGGGCTAAGGAAGTAACCTCCGGACATCCTGGGTTCATGGGCTTTTACGAACTCACTGTTGGGCTAGCTCTGTATAATTTCCTTTAGTCCTATTAATTCATTCTATGCTTCGAACTCCAGTAATTGTAGCTTCTGAGAAAATGGTTTCTTATGTGCCTCTCTTAATGTCTCCACTGTGTTGGCAGTGCTTAAGATTCTGGGAACAAATCTCTCTGAGGAAAAAACTCTGGCCACCTGGCAAACATGACTTCTCTTTATCAGATTATTCAATTATGTTTGATATTAACTTAATACATGAGCCCTTGATACCCATGGACAAATATTAAAACAAAAACTTCTTCTAAAGCTGAGGCCTGAAAGTTCCTAGGGCAAGTTTGCTGGACACTGGAGAAAAAATTCCCCTAAGGAATTCACCCAAAGTAGATTGGCGAATTCCGGGGTTTTGTCCAAAGAACTATAGCTTTAGCCTTCTCAAATCCCCCCCAGGTACAGACCATTGACCTAGGCGTCTTTCTTCCTCCTGCAAGCCTTGGCCAGGCAGCTGACACAGCGGGACTCCTCCCAAACCTTTTCACCTTTTCCCATTCGAAATTAGGTGCTATAGGTATGTTAATTAGGCTTGAGAAACCGAGTTGCTGTCTTGGGATTTGAACCTGAAAAGTACTATATAAATTTGCTTGAATTTCTAGAAAATTAAGGTTGTTAGATTATCAAGACAATTTGTGATGTATGTTTTAGAATTTGTTCCTGTAAATCATTGTGTCCTGTTTTGAACGATTAATCATATTTCACTTCTGTACCCTGTCTTAATAAACCCAACCTTCCTTTGTGTAAAGCTCCTCCCCAAAATAAAACGGAGACTCAGACTAAAGCCCACATGCATTACGGCTTGCAGGGCATGCGTTACTGCCTGCAGGGCTGTGCATTTACTGCCTGCAGGGGCCACGATGCCTGTAGTCCAGGGTCTGCCCGCCAGTTTCGCATCCACTCTAGTTTCAGGGTGTCTCTTTGTCTCTCTTGTTGTGTCTTTGTGTGTATTCTTTCTCTATCTCTGTCACCGCCAGAGCTCCCTACTTCGTGAACCAAACTTTCATGTTGAGGCCGGTTCTCAACAGACAACTTCATGGGGCACAGTTCTACATTAACACATGTGGAGTTAAGTTAAGTTGGAATACACTTAATGGCAACTAGTGGTGAAATGTTGTAGCTGGTGTGCAATTGGAAAAGTCAGTGGGAGAGGTAGGAGTGAGAAGGGAGTCTCTGAAAGCTGACAGCTAACCCTGGAGTATCTTGGTTATTGTTTTCCACTCAATTAGTAGTTACTTCCTGGGCAATACCTCCGTAATCCAGTCCTCCTTTTCCATTCTCTCCAACTATTAGTTTGGTTCAGGTTCTTGGCTTATCACTTTTCTGGCATTTATAGACTACCCACAGGCCTTTCTGCCTTTAGAGTCTCTTCATCCAATCTACCCATTGTACCATCACAAAGATCTTTTCACAACAAATTCCACTGTTTAAAAACCTACAGCAGCTCCCCATTGCCTATAACATCTGTGCCCAACTTGGGAGACAGTGTTGAATCAAAAGTAATTTGTTACTGCTAATAATTAGAGAGCAGGAGTCTGTGAATAATTTATTCTCTTTTTGTTTTACTCTTTAAAAACCAATTAGAGCAAGGTTCACTGTATGACTGCTTTCTAGTGTGGGAGAGAGTAAGGGTGTAATTAGAGCTAATGCATGGGAAAATTGCACATAACCCCTAGTATGCCCACTGATGTGCCTTTCAACATTTGTGTTGCTAGAGGAAAAGTGTTGAGAGCCAATAGCCTGAGGAATAAAATGCATGTTCCTTTGCATGCTATTAAAAATTCTTCAGGATCTGATGTAAAGTTTCATTTTCACCTGCAACATCATTAGTGATGTTAGTTTTCATCACTTGGTTAAGGTAATATCCGTTCCAGCATTCAACTTACTACTATCTCCCCTTTTGCAGACTCTTTTCTTTTGATGTTGTTGTTGTGTGCTTTTGAGTCGATTCCAACTCATAACGACCCTCTATAGGGTTTCTGAGGCTGTAAATCTCTATGGGAACAGTAAGCCTCATTTTTCTTCTGTGGAGCAGCCAGTGAGTTTGAACCACCAACCATGTGGTTAACAGCCCAACATGTAACCCACTGAGCCACCAGGGTTCCATTTCTTTGTATACCAGTCACTAAGTCTAACCCACATTTAAGGAGATGGGATTGAACTCCACCTTTTGGAAAAGAGAGTATTTCCTTATATCATTTGGAACATCCTATTTATTTTCCCTCCCCTACTTGAATGTTTTCAAAGCCCCTAAATACACTAGTGCCTCAAAGGCAGACGTAAATCATGGCCATTAATCATGGCCTCCAAAGCCATCACTCAACAACTAAGTGAAGAGTCTTACACATTTTTCTTCTGGAGGTAAGATAGTCCATTCTGAGGAATCAAAATAAAGTAAGCCAACAAGTCTATTAGCATATAATCATTATATGACACAGCACATGTTGGGGTTGGCGAATAACTGATGCTTACTTTACTTTCTGGCTCCATTATTCCTGAATGCACAGTCTTTCTCTTGGTTAGAAGTGGTAAGACCCCTCAGCTTTTCAGAATCAGCTCCAATCTTTGCAGCTGGCTAAAGTGCTGAGGTGCACTGGGTGGTTGGTCATCTTGCAGATACAACAGTTGCCACATTCACACTTGGCCCAGATCAATAATTGAATCAGGATGGTCAGAGGAAGACCCACAGAATGTCTGATTGAAGGTAGAGTTTCCAGCTCCAAAGCCTGCTTTCTCAGCCTTCAGGAACTGGGTAAAAGGAATGCTTTTGAAATAAAAACTGAAATGAGTCACAGCTTTAATTGTTTTCCACTTACACTCATAGTTGGATGATATCATCTACTGGATCACTTTATTCTACACATATGAAAAGGAATACAGCTGGGTGCAAGAACCAGACCCTTTTTTAAGACTGTTAATCCACATGCTCTTTGGGCCATCCAGTTTGAAGAGGCAGGGAGATAGAAGAGAAGGCACATGGCTTTGTGTCAATCACACCTGAATTTTAGTATCAACACTGCCATTTATTAATAAGTGTCCTTTGCAATATTATCTCTGCTGAGCCTCAGATATTTTAGCTGTAAAATGGAGTTCATGAAATTTTCTGTGGACGATGGTTACAAGGAATACCTGACCATGAATAGGTAGCAGTTGCACTGGGATGCTTTTGGTGAAAGTGACAGAAAATCCGACTGGATGCAGCCAAAGGAATCAGGAGAATATTTGTTTTCACTCAACTAGAAGAACATCAGTAAAGCGGCTCCAAAATCGGTTGGTTCAGAGGCTCAACATTGTCATCAAAAGTCTAGGCTTGTTCTGCCTTTCTGCTCAGCAACATGGTTCAGTCTTCAGACTCTCCTCACATTCACACTTGTCGGGGTCTTGCCTCGACAGAAGAGTGGGTTGCACGAAGTTGGAAGGTCTGATAGGCGAAAGATATAGCATAGAGACAATACAGGCATAAAGAAACAGACACACAAGTTTGATGCAAGCTGAAAGGCAGGCTGGTCTTCAAACATTGCCTTGCATTGCCTCACCTTACATTGCATGCTGCACTCCCTCTACCTCAGTCTTTTATTTTCTTTTTTCAGGTAGGGATTTTACACAAAGGAAAGATGTGATTATTCAGATAACATTAATCATTCAAAACAGGACATAATGATTCACAGGAACAAATTTTAAAATATACATCACAATCGTCTCAAGGATACTTTACATACTTTCAGCACTTAATCTCTAATGGGTAAAGGTGAAAAAGATTTAAAAGGCCATAGAAGGCTTAAAGTAAAGTTTTTGAAGGGAGTCAAGCTGTCTTTGTATACTTTGCAAACAAAAGCTCATGCCTTTGTTTGTGAGCATGATCTCAAATACCTGGCTTCATTTATCAACTAATAATTCTTTCTTCTTTCCGGATTCTACATCTAAATGCTACATCACATTTCCGTATACTTCCAGGAGGAAGGAGAACATCTGGGTTAAACTGATTATACCCAGAGGCGATTTGAGGGGGCTGCCACTATTGTCCTCTAATCAATACTCCCAGAATTTACCAATCTATTTTGTTTACAAACCTTGAGTAAAAAATATACCTGTTCCTGCCTTTCTGAGTCCTCTGAGGAGACTTTACTGTCTCGGCTTTAGAGGGGTTTTGGTCCCATTGTTGTATATGGACATCAAAGGCTCATGCTTCAGGTTAATATCAAGATGCAGTTCTGACATGCATCCCAGGTGGCTATTGCTTGTTCTTTAAAAAGATTTGTTCCCAGGACCCTATGCACTGCCAACACAGTGGAGACATTAAGAGAGGCAAATAAGAAACCATTTTCTCAGAAGTTACAATTATTGAAGTTAGAAGCATAGAATGAACAATAAGACCAAAGAAAATTATACAGAGGTAGCCCACCAGTGAGTTCGCAAAAACCTATGAACCCAGGACTTCAGGGGGTCACTTCCTTGGCCCTCAGGGTCCATGGCTCGCAATCCTGAGGAGGGGCCCCGGGATTGAATTTTCATCCATCTTGTCACAGGGCCACAGATTCTCAGTGCTTGCGTATGTCGTCCCTGACACACACTATGGCTGAAGTCTCAGGCATCATGTTCATAGATGACAATTCCAGAGGATGATGAAGTCATCTTGTCCAATGTTTTTTGGAGGAGTAAGAAATCGCCTTTGAAAGCACCCTCATGCCCATCATTCTTTCCCACTGACTTCTCTTCGTGATTTATTGACTAGAATTAATCACAGATTTGTCATACTTAATATACACCAATCGGAATCTACTCCTTAGGCAAAGGCTGGTCCAGCTCCTTCTGATACGAAGGCTGCAACTTTACCATAGAGTGCAGGGTTATCTTATGATGTCAAACGTTTTGTAGATCTAACAAACAAAATTACTGAGATAATTCATGAGACTGGTCATTGGTCTGATTGATTAAAATGTAGTTGTACCTTCCCTTTATGGTGATTGTTTGATTAATACTTTAATATGATAGAATCTCAAAGTTCGAAGGAACTTCCCTAAGGCAAGTATAAAGAATGATTTTTCCACTTTTCTTAGATTCCCACCAGGACAGGGGATAGGGTGGGGTGGGGAGGATGAGGTAGGGAGACTCTCCCTGAAGCATGGTTGAATAACTTTGATAAGTCAACCCTAGGGTTATATCCTGGGGTGATTGTTTCCATTGAAATGAGTTGAAATGAAATAAAAGTAAAAGTTCCATTCTTCAATTGCACTAGGCACACTACTAGTGCTCAAGAGCCACTTGGGACTGGTGGTGGTGGTGATGGTATGCCGGGGAGTTGGTTCCAATTCATAGCAACCCTGCATAGGGTTTCCGAGGCTATAAATTTTTACGGGAACAGAAAGCCTCATCTTTCTCCTGAGGAATGGCTGGTAGTTTCGAGCTGCCGGCCTTGAGATTAGCGGCACAACTAGTAACCACTACGCTACCAGATCCTAGTGTCTACTACATTGCACAAGGCTAATTAGATAGCTCTGGTAGTATAATGGTTACAAATCGGGTTGCGAACCTCAAGGTCAGCAGTTCGAAACTACCAGCTGCTCCGCAGGAGAAAGATGAGGCTTTCTGCTCCCGTAAAGATTTACAGCCTTGGAAACCCTGTTCAGGGTCACTATGAGTCGGAACTGACTCGACGGCACTTAACAACAACAACAACAATTAGATAGCAGGTCCATCATCACAGAACAATCTACTGGACAATGTTGCTCTCAATTACTCACTGGGCCCTTCTGGTTTGAAAATTCTGGTCAAGTGAGAGACCCAGGACTGTATACTAATACCTATGTAGGGAGTTAATAATCTGAGAGGTTAATTGATAGAAGAAAATAACAGATAAAATAATTTATGGGTCAACATTAAGGAGTTCTTACCATAAGCTATTTGTCAGTTGATCTACTACATTATTACTATTATGCATACATTTTCAGCATATATTTTTTTTTTCCTACATCACATAAAGCTCACCAGTTTTAACCATTTTAAAGTGTACAGTTTAGTGACACTGAGTTCATTGTGCAGCATGGAATTTAATTAATTAAATTTTTTTTTTTGAGGAATACTCATTTATGCCCATAGACCTCAACTTCTGAATATTCGAGTAGTTATGCTGGTAGTGTGCGTAGTGGTTATGAATCGGGCTGCTAATCTCACAATCAGCAGTTAAAAACTACCAGCTGTTCCATGGGAGAAAGACGAGGCTTTCTGCTCCTGTAAAAATTTATAGCCCCAGAAACCCTGTAGAGGGTTGCTATGAGTTGGAACTGACTCCATGGCACATAACAACAACAACAAATTGTTTCTGACCCTATTTTTCCTCTTGTCTCTGTATGCCAGCTTCACCAGCCGGAAGGTGAGGAATGGAGAATGGACTAAATTGAAACAGTAAAAAATTAGAAGTTGTAATGGGTGAAGGAGACTGGCTCAAATAAGGAGTTTGGAAACTCTGTTAATTTAATTATCTATTGGTATTATTACCAAACCAGACAAAACAAAACCCCTAAGTCCAGAATCATTAAGTGGATTCTGACTCATAGTGACCCTGTATAGGATTTTCGAGTCTGTAAATCTTTATGGGCGCAGATGACCTAACCTTTTGCCAGTGGAGTGAATGGTGGATTTGAACAGCCAACCTTGTGGTTAGCAGGCCAATGCTTAATCCTCTACACTACCAGAGGATTATTAACATTATTAATAATGTTGTTGTTAAGTGCCATCGAGTTGGCCAATTCATAGTGACCTTGTATAGAGTCTCCAAAGGAGCAGCTGTGGTGGGTTTGAACCACTGACCTTGTGTTTAATAGTTCAGTTCTTATCTTACAGCTGCACAGCAGGACACCATTATTAATAATAGTACTTTATTTTTCAATCTTGTATACATTTATTATTCTATTTAATAGTTGCAACAAACTTGCACATTAATTTATTATCCGCATTTTCAGACAAGAAGAGACTAGATTTCTACTATATGGTACATTTGTTTGAAGAAATTAAAAAATATAATAAGAGGTTGGCTCAGTAAAACTCTTTGAATATACACAGCCTATGTGGATTTCTGGTAGCGCAGTGGTTACGAATTGGGCTGCGAACCTTAAGGTCAGCGGTTCGAAACTACCAGGTGCTGCATGGGAGAAAGATGAGGCTTTCTACTCCCGTAAAGATTTACACCCTCGGAAACCCTATACAGGGTCGCTGTGGGTCGGAACCGACTCAATGGCACATAACAACAACAACATGTGGATTTTAAAAAAGTTTTTATTGTGAATTGAGTGATAATTTACATGGGGGAACCTCAATTTTACATTCATCGTTTCATTGCAATGATTACAATCTCCACTGTGCATCATCATTCAATAGTATTTGCTTCTATTCCCTCTGGTTTTTTATTTTTGTTTTGTTTTGTTTTGGTGGAGTGGGAGGGAGATGTACACAAAAACACTCAGGAATATATAACCATTAAAAAAACACCATAGGACATACTCTACAAGTCTGCTTCCTGGTCACCAACATCTGGCTGCCAGCACATAGCCTTTCTCTTTCCATGAGGCTACAGTCCTCGGCTGCTCCCTCTCTCCATGTCCTCTTCTCTGCCTCCATCTCTGGTGTCGCTGTTTTTCTGGCTAGGGTCCCCCATTCCGCCTGTGCTCTTCTCCTTTGATGGTCCTAGGGTCCTCGGTTTCTGGACTCTAAGATTAACTATTCCCCCATTTTTGTTACAAAGCTTCTACCTTTACAGTTTACATGACAGTTGCAATTAGTCACGATGACAATTACTATTGAATCATAAGAATTTTATACCTATCTCTTTTTACCAGACCCATCTAGACAAGATGAAAACTATTCAGTGGGTACACTATATTCCCCCACACATTCTTAAACAAAACTCCCTCTTGAAACCTTGTAAGCCAGTTACTTCATGCCTTTATTGTCACCTAATTTTAGGTAGCCAGTGTCTAAATTAGCCATCCCTATCTACCCTGTATACAGAGGGGATAGCATTGATACTTGATGTGAAGACTCCTTCCCTCTCTATTGGTATTTTGAGCTACTATTTCCATGATTATAGGTCAAGTTCATCAAACTCTAGCAATTTACCCTAGTTTCCTTTAGCCAAAAAAAAAAAAAAAAAAATTATCTTCCTCTAGTTGAGTTCTGATTAAGGTCAAGTTCATCAAACTGTAGCAATTTACCCTAGTTTCCTTTAGCCAAAAAAAAAAAAAAATTATCTTCCTCTAGTTGAGTTCTGATTATCAAGCCATTGAGACTAGGTCAAATGGGTACTATCTACAAGTTTGAGTGTTCTTGTGAGTCTCCCCTCACTTCATAACAGCTGGATGCTTCACTCTCAGCTATAGCCCTCCATGGCTATGTCCTTATCCATGACTCAGGTGTCCCAGGTCTCGCCACACTTTGGACCAACCAGCCCTTCTTCGTCTGTCTTTCATCTCCAGGTCAACAGGAGTCAATGGACTGTGGTCGAACTCAGTCCATTTCTTCATTGCTGCCTTTCTCCCCTCTTCCACTCACCAGTAGACCAATGTATTCACCAGCAAGCTTATATGCTTGCTTATGTGTTCCCTTTTAGTTTCAGTCTTAGAGGGTGTAGGCTGTAGTCTTTATTGGGGACTCCTGGTATGGTGCTGTAGATAAGCACAGGACTGCAAACCAGAAAGTCAGTGGTTCAAACCCATCAACCACTAGGAAACCCTATACATGGTTGCTATGAATTGGAATGGACTCCAAGGCATTTAACAACAACAACGATAATCTTTACTGCAGCAGATTGCTAGGTCTTTTCTGTGGAGGGTTCAAACCACCGACCTGACCTTTTGGTTAGCAATAGAGTGTGTACCCATTGTGCTAGGAGGACTCCTTTACCTAACAAATAGTCACAGTGCTGTAGGGTAAGAACTGGACTACAAGGTAGGTTTGAATCACAAGGTCAGCTGCTCACTCAAACTTACCAGCTGCTCCTTGGAAACCTTACATAGGATTGTTATGAGTCGGAATGGAATCTATGGCACTTAACAATAGCAACAAACTCTCAGAGTTCTGGAGTGGTGCTGTAGAATAAGCACTGTACTGCTAACCATAAGATCTGCAGTTCAAACTCCAGCTGCTCCTCAAAAACCCTATACAGGGTTGCTATGAGTTGCAAATGACTCAATGGCATACAACAACAACAAGAAAGTTATCTTAAGAAGGTGTGATATATAAAACCAATGGATTCAGTTTAAATGTCTTTCTGGAAGAGTTTTGGGGGATCTTCACACAAAAAATATGCCAAATTATAAAATGGAATTTTCTGAATTAGTCAGAGATGTAAACTTTTATGGGTCCACACAAGCCTTTTATTTACTATCATAACCATTTCCATGTATAAGCTTGGATGTTGCTAAAGAGAATTGGAGGGTAAGCGAAGAGCATGGTGAATTGAGTGAATAGACACATCAATTTTCTTCCAAGTATTTTGATAATATTGTTTCCAGAGAGAAAGCACTCTTTAAGTGGGTTTAGAGAAAACTTTACTATCAGGCCAAGTGACTCGGGTAAAAAAACCTGAAGTGGAAAATGATAATTGGCTTTTTGCATGATTGAATCTGATGATGAGTAACCTTAGCCACGCTCCCTTCTGCTTGTTCTCCAGGGGATCGAGAGACATAGCTGCTAACAATGAGACCATCCCTCACCTGGCTGCTTATTCACTTTCAGGAACTTAATTGTGAGAGGAGCCCTGGTGGTGCTATGGTTAAGGCACTTGGCTGGTAAACAAAGTCAGTGATTGAAATTCACTGACTGTTCTTTAGGAGAACGATGTGGCAGTCTGTTTCCACAAAGATTTACAATATCTTTATTCTATCAAGATTTACTTGGAAACCCTCTCAGGCAGTTATGCTCTTCCTATGGGTCGCTATGAGTTGGAATCAACTTTGAAGGCAGTGGGTTTGTGTGTGTTTTTTTAACTGAACTGTGCTTGCTAATTAACCTTTCTCCAGGCAATCTCCACATTTCCTTTTAATAATGGTGACACTCAAGCAAAGCACATGACAGGAATTAATGTAATTGTGTTTCCCAGAAAATGGAGCGCGGGCTTTAAGGATGCTGCAATGGTCCAGTCCCTGATGAACCAGGTGACTCTGACGGTTTAACTAATGGAGAGTGAAGATGGAAAGTAGTGGGCTGGGCTGTGTATGTTGCTCTATTTTTAGATTGCTCTAATTGTTTGCTGTGTATCTTTCTTTGCAACATAAACCTGGTTTCTTAAAGCAAACTTGTCCTCATAATTCTAGGCTGAGTCAAAAGTATTGTTACTAGGGTTCCAGTTACATATGTGCCTGAGTTTATTCCCAACAATGCTATATTTAAACATCTCTGCAATGAATGGATGGCTGCAGAGAAGTTCTCTTAGTAAGACACTTGTCTTAGTCTCATTTATTGTTGTTGTGGTGAAGTGCCGTGGAGTTAGTTCCAACTCACAGTGACCCTATGTAAGGTTTCCAAGGAGTGGATGGTGGGTTTGAACCACCGACCTTGCAGTTAGCAATCCAGTACTTATTCTACAGTGTCACACCAGGACTGCATTGTTGTTGTTGTTGTTGTTAAGTGCCATGAAGTCAGTTCTGACTGATAGCGACCCTTTATAGGGTTTCCTAGGAGTGGATGATGAGCTTGAACTGCCAACCTTGTAGTTCAAACTGACCTTGCAGTCCAGCACATTAACCCGCAGTGCCATACCAGGACGCCATTAAACTGTCTTCAAAAATAGTTCAAATCAAAACAATGGCTTCCCAGGGGATCTGTTGGGCAGTTAAATAAGGCAGGGAGGTCAGCTCAGAAGGTTATGGGATTATTTATTATTATTATTATTCTGAAAGGGTAATCTTGATAGATTTTCTCTAAGGACACAGAACTATAGTAGGGTTTCCAAGGAGTGGCTGGTGAGCTTGAATTGCTGA
>NW_006408524.1:18810761-18844521 GCF_000296735.1 Chrysochloris asiatica
ACAACACTGTGTATATTAAAAGCGATTCTTCTTAGGGAATTGGCTCATGCAGTTGTGGGAGCTAGCAAGTCTGAAATCTCAAAATTCATTGTGTAGGCTGACACTTTGGATACACAGGTAGGAGTTGATGCTGCAGTCTTGAGGTAGAATTTCTACTTCTTCAGAAAAACCTTCGTTTTTGCTTCTCAGTCTTTCAATTAGTTAAAAGAACCCCCCCACCATTGTAGAGATATTCTGCTTTATTTACAGTTAATCAACTGTCCATGTTAGCCACATCTGCAAGATACCGTCACAGAAATACCCAAGTTTGTGTTTGATTTAATTTCTGGGAGTGTTACGTGTCCACGTTGACACATACACCTGCCACATTGTGTCTTTTATTTTCTCCATTGCACATTGCTACTACGGCTGCGGTTGTTGCCACTACCACGACTGTTGTTACTTGATGTCTCTATCTGTGTCCACTACTAGAAATTTCATGAAGTTCGGATCCACATTTGTCTTGTTCGCTGCTGTGTCCCCATTGTTTAGAACTATGCCAGGCAATGCTGAATAAAAATGGTTGGATGAAGGGAGGAACGGATGTGGAGTCATTTAGATGGTGTTTCTGGTTGTGAGGTGAGGCCGGGGAAAGCTGAATTCAGTCAGTAGCAATCAAGAAGAGGAGAAGGTAGTCCCAGCAGGACATCTTACCATGAATGATATTATCAGATCAGTTTGAGAGTCAATACGAGTAAATTATCCTAAGGTAGAGAATGAATGAATTAGACTCATTAGGCCTCATTGACTCTAATGAGATGGCTTTCTCAGGGATTCTAGTAATTTATTACTAGGAACTCAAGGTCACTTATGATATCCCAGTGACCAGGCATTTTCTTCCTCATAAGGATTTAAAAGTTTCAAAAAAGTCAGCCAACCAGCTGACCAACCAACAAGTCATGTACCCTTGTTGAATATTTAACATGAAACAGGTCATGGGCCAGACCCTGGAGCTGCAGAGGTGATCGATCAGACATGCAAAACAATCAGTGTCATCCTGCATGGTAAATACTCTATTGGGGGCATGTACCTGAGGCTCTCAGTTTGGGGGTGAGTGAAAAAATTTAGGGAAGCATTTTGAAAAGGAGATGTTTGAATTGTGGCATTGAAAGGATGAGTAATAACTCCCCAGACATTAAGGAAAAAGTACGAGTACAGATCCATGGAGAGAAAGCATTAAGAATAACCTAGGGTAGAGGGGGAAGGGAGGGAGGGAGTCTCAGCTCCCTGTGGTGGAATGTGCAGACTTGACTCACATGGATCTATGCTGACTCAACCTGAAGAGACTAAGAGCACGAAGCAGGTTGAGTGCACAAAGTGCTGGGAAAAAGGTATCAATAATAATGGCGTTTGTTGTCATTATTATTGTAATGGGAACTGGGTAAAACATACCACTCTCCAGGTGCCAGATGCCTTGAACTGGGTTCTCCTGAGACAGGGCTGTGATCTGAATGAGGACTGTGAAAGCCACCCAAGTCTCCTTATACCACCTCAGGGCTGATCGGACCAACATCATGGAGGGGATAACTGCATCATTACACAACTGCCAAATCAGAGGCTCAGGGCCTAGCCAAGATGACACACCACCTTACCTATCACAGTCTGCCTCTTGCCAACTTGGCAACTGCAGACATCTCCTTAAACCATACACAGTATCTAAAATGAAGACAATTACAAAATCATACTTGTGCCTTAACATGATACAACTAACACATGCACAACAGAAAATACACTATCATTGCTTGTCTAGTTGGAAAGGAGGATGTAACTCTCAGGTTCTTTGCTTTTCTCCTTTTCCTCGGTATGGTATACTTGGTGATGCTATTGAACTCTGTCATTATCTCCTGTGCTAGAGGTAGTCAAGGAAAAGAAAGATACAACGGAGTCTGATTTCCTGCCAATAAGATTGTTGGTGCATATAAACCTGAGGAATTTGTAACACAGGTCATAGGAAGTTAGACAAGGAAGTAACTGACCAGGTGGGTAATGTCACAGTAGAAGAATGAGAATTCCAAAGAGAGAAATTATTATGTTGAAGTTGTTGTTGTTGTTAAGTGCTGTGGAGTTGGTTCTACTCATAGTGACTCTGCCGCCAACAGAACAAAACACTGCCTGGTTCTGCACCATCCTCACAATTGTTGTTATGCTTCAGCCCACTGCTGCTGCCCCACTCCATCTGTTGAGGGTCTTCCTCTTTTTTGCTGACCCTCCACTTTACCTAGCATGATATCCTTCTCCAGGGCCTGGTACCTCTTGATTACATGTCCAAAGTATGAGATACGAAGTTATACATCTAGATAATGACCGTCCTAGGACAATAGTAGCTAAGTGTCTTGGCGTGTTACTATAGGACAAGCACTGGATTTCCAAATGCAAGGTCGGTGGTTCAAATCCACCGGCCACTCCTTTGAAACCCTATACAGTGTCGTTGTGAGTTGAAACTGACTTGATGGCAATTAAAATCATCCTCTTTTAGATATTTTTTTCCATTGTACTATAGTAAAGAAAAGGAACTTTGGTGGTGCTGTGAGATAAGCATTAGGCTGTGATCTTCAAGGTTGCTGGCTCAAACCCATCAATACTCCATAAGGATTTACAGTCTCTGAGATCCTGTATAGGGTCAGTGTGAGTTGGAATCCATTCAATAGCAGCGGGTTTGGTTTTGGTTTTGTAGGAAAGAAAAGAAGATGGAAAGGAAGGAAGGAGGGGGAAAGGGAGTGAGGAGGAAGTTTGAAATTATTATTTGTATCTTTACCGGATTTCTTAATGATTTTCGTTGTCTTAATTGTTGTTAAGTGCAGTTGAGTCTCTTCCAACCCACAGTGACCCTGTATAGGGTTTCCAAGGAACAGCTGGTGAGCTTGAAATGCTGACCTTGTGGTTCAAACTGACTTTGCAGTTCAGCGCATTAACCCACAGCGCCAAACCAAGACTCCTATATGTATGTGTGTGTATATATGTGTGTGCTGTAGGAAAAGCACTGGACCACTAACTACAAGGCTGGCAGTTCAAACCCACCAACTGCTCCTTAGAAACCCTATACAGGGTTGCTATGAGTTGGAACTAATTTAACAGCACCTAATAACAACAACAACATCATTTGTAACATCCCTGGGTGGTGCAAATGACTTAACAAAACTGCTAATTAAAAGACTGTCCATTTAAAATCCACTCCAAGGTGCCTTGGAAGAAAAGCCTGGTGATCTGCTTCTGAAAATTAACCAATGAAAATTTGGTGGTTCACAATAGTGTGATCATTGGGGTGGCAGTATTTTGGGATCACCATGAGTAGGGAATCCAAATCCATAGCTACCAATAAGCACAATAAGGTAAATAGCTTGTATATTGTGTGTGTGTTTGAGAGAGAGCTGTTACTCATTCAGAAGAGATGCTCTTCTCATTGGCTCTGTCTTTTCCTGTTTGCACATTTAGACATCCTTTCTGAAAGCAAAATCAAGTAAAAACAGCAAACAAAATGACAAATCAACTTAATAAAAAGTTAATCAAGCTAAGAAGTTGCCATTATTTTTGGATTTCCATTGGAAATGTGCATTGTTTCCAGGTAACAGGGAAGAGAAAACTTAGAAGCTTAGAAACACAATTTTATACTTCTTTAACTTCGTTAAGTGCCATATAAAAGAACTCAAGGCCTAATTATATCAGAACAATGTGTGCTCTGTTTTAACACTGAACTAAGAGTCATTGGAAAGATTATTTCTGTCTTAACACAGGAGAAGGGAAAAAAAATAAACCCATTAAAACAATTTAAGATCTTTGAATGAAAGCAGTAAGACGTTATACTATTACAAGATGATTTCTTGTGGTTTTTCAAGTTAATGTAGAGTGACTTGAAGAAAGCAGATGCAAAAAGTTTTGCATCTGAGGAAAACTAGTGCTTAAATGGAAAGGCAATTGAAAAAGCAAAAGTGAGTTTATAAGCAATGTTTTGTTCTTTTGATGAACCTCTATTAATGTAAGATCAAGATAAGGAGAAACTTGTTGTTGTGAAGTGCCGTTGAGTCGATTCCCACCCATAGCAACCCTGTATAGGGTTTCCGAGGAGCAGTTGGTGAGCTTGAACTGCCGACCTTGCAGTTCAAACGGCTTTGCAGTCTGGCGCATTAACCCACAGTGCCACACCAGGAGTCCAAGGAGAAACTTAAGAACTATCAAAAATTATATTTGAACAAATTAAAAAGAATTAGCTTTTTTATTATGAGTATTATGTTACATATTCATAAACCTACTATGTTTGCCAAGCAAGTAAGCATATGTCAATATACTAAGATTGGTATAAAACAAGCAAAAACGAGAGAACACAAGAATGTAATTTGAGTAGTCGGATATAATCACTGCCATATCTTTTGTATCTCTTTACAGTTGGTATATTTGTTTCTCAGAAAAACAAAACAAAACAAAAATAGGATCTTTTTGTATTATCATTTGCTCTTTGCATGAGCACAATGTCAGGAACATCATTCCGTAGCAGCAAGTGTGCACCATTAGTATGCTGGTCCCAACTAATTTTGTCACCTTTGCATTTTGAGAAACTCTTTAATTTAACCCTTTACATCATTGCCTCAGCTTTATTCAGATTTAATCCCATCCTTTACTGCTTGCCATAATTTATCCTTGTATTTTGTTACTGTCGGTCTTCCTTGTCTCACTTAGTGAATTTGTGGTTTTTTGGGTACAACTATTTTATTTCAGTTTTTCTTATCCCTATTGCTTCAATCTTTTGAATAGAGACCATAGTTTCTTGTAGGATTCCTGGTGTGGCCCTGTAGGATAATCACTGAACTGAGAACCACAAGGTCAGCAGTTCAAATCTACCACCGCTCCTCAGAAGCCCTATACAGGGTTGTATGTCAGAACCAACCCTGTGGCACTTAACAACAACAACAACACCTTCTTGTACTATATTGGGAATTCCTGACAGTTAATCCATCATTGCATATTATCAGAGATACACCTTTTCTCTGAATTATCCAAATTTAACTTCCCAACCTCTGTCCTGCATTAGTTCTTTTATAACCTCTCTCTCTCTCTTTAACTCACTGAGTCATCTAGTCAGACTCACTGTCAGCTTGTAGGATTAGTAGCTGCTTTTGGTACTGCTCTCTGCATGTTTGTGAGTTGTCATATATAGTGTCATGTAGCAATGAAATGCCTGGAGTCTGAAATCAGACATCTTGGGTTCAAACCCTGGCTCTGCTCTTCCTCCTTGGGTAAGTTACTTTATTTCTGTCTCCATTTCCCATCTATTAAAAGGGAAATAAGCATAGTGCCTACTTCATAGGACTCCTGTGAGTATTGAATGAATATGTATCTAATTACAATAGTGTGGTAGAATACGGCTATGCCATTCACAGTCCTCTTAGAACTCTCGTTCTTGTATGTAAGAGAAGTTGTTAACAAGGGATTCTAGGCAGACAAACACAGGTGTTATTGACCATAATTCTCACCCCATCCTTCAAGTTATCAAAAGTAAACTTTCCCATGAGTCCCATTTTTTCAGTCATATTGCAGTTGGTGTCAATTCTGCATCTAATAAGGTTCCTTGTGATGTGTGGGACTCACATCTTCAGGAATATCTGGCAATGTCCTGAGAACAGTTTGCATCTTGACTGTTTTATCTCATTAATCTTTTGAGTTTTCCAACAACCTGAAGTCTTCAGTGTGTGGAAAGTTTACTAGCCCTTTTGTTTTAATTTCATTTTAAGCTTTTTAGAAATTTCCATTTCCATTAAGCTGTTGCTTTCTTTGAGACATGCGCTGGTAGTTCCTACTTGTTGTTAAAGTGCCATCAAGTCGGTTCCGACCCATAGTTATCCTATGTAGGGTTTCCGAGGAGTAGGAGCCTAGAATAAGGCAAGCCCAGAGTTGTGTTTAAGAGTTTGGCTTAACCTGGGGCTTTTTAGTGTCATTCTGTAGGTTTCCAGCTGGCAGTTTTGGCTTAGTAGTTGGAGAGTTTGACATCTCTCTTCCTTGCTCCCAGTTTCCCGGGAATCTCCTTGAATTTTTCTTTTCTTTTTTTTTTAAGACTTGGGATGTTAGTATAAACAGAGACTGTCCTAAGATATTGATGATCATTAGGTTTAGTTAGGCCTCTTAAATGTTGGGAGGCAGAGATTCAGTGGGGGAGAAAGGACAGAAAGGAGAAAATGAAAATCTCTTCAGTTTGCTACTGAGGTCCCCAGCCCCTATGCCTTGGTTACCTGCTCACACATTTTCTGGCTTGGCATTTGGGACTTCCCTTAGTCCAGAAAGACTCCCTTCACAGGAATTTCTGGGTGAGGTCAGAAACCAGCCACATTACCATAGTATGGCAAAGGGCAAAGAGCAATTGCAAAGTGCTTCATAACTTAGAGGTAATAATATATTTTGATTTTCTATATGAAATCCAACCTGGCTCAAATCCCCCACTAGCCATAACTGGGGAAGAGTTCCAATATTTACCTTTGTTGGGAATTTCTCCCCTCTCTACTAAATCACACATGGCCCTCAGCACTTAGGTGTTCTTTGGGTAATGGAGGAAGGGCCTGACTTTAAGTCCACAGTGGTCACCATCTTTAGTATCTGTCCATCTCCTTCCTGTTTGTCAGGCTCTGCCCTTGTGATGATGCTCTCTGTCTGCGTCTCTACTGAAATCAGACTCGACTATAGAGATATCATTTGTTGTTGTTGTTGTTAGGTGCTGTCGAGTTGGTACTGGCTCATAGCGATTTTGTGCACAACAGAATGAAACACTGCCCGGTCCTCCACCAACCTCACAACCATTGCTACACTTGAGCCCATTGCTGCTGTCACTGTGCCAGTCCATCTCATTGGGGGCCTTCCTCTTTTTCACTAACCCTCCACTTCTCCAGGGACTGGACCCTTCTGATAATATGTCTGAATTATGAAAGACGAAGTCTGCCCATTCTGGCTTCTAAGGAGGATTCAGACTATACTTTTTCAAACAGATTTGTTTGTTCTTCTGTTCTTTTAATGTTCTCCTCCAATACCATAACTCAGATGCATCGATTCTTCTATGGTCTTCTTTATTCATTGTCCAACTTTCACATGCATATAAGGTTATTGAAGATACCATGGCTTCTGTCAGGTGTACCTTCATCCTTAAACTGATATTGTTGCTCTGGAATACTTTAAAGAGGTCCTGTACAGCTATGGAAAACATTGCTGAGAGTATTCCGGGACACTTAATTGTCCTCATGAGGAACATGTACATAGACCAAGAGGCAGTTGTTCAAACAGAACAACAGAACACTGAATGGTTTAAAATTAGGAAAGGTATGCGTTGGATTATGAAGAAGAATATGGCATCAGGATTAGAAGAAGACTCATTAATATGCAGATGATAGAAAGGGAAGAGGAGTTAAAATACTTACTGATGAAGAGCCAAGACCACAGCCTTCATTATGGTCTGTGTTGATATGGGTTGCACCTCATTGTAAAGAAAACAAAAAGCCTCCCTACTGGACCAATAAATAACATGAAGATAAATGGAGTGAAGATTGAAGTTGTAAAAGAATTCATTTTGCTCAGGTCAACCATCAACACTCATGGAAAGAGCAGTCAAGAAATCAAAGGACGTTTTGCATTAAGCAAATCTGCTGCACAAAGAGATCTCATACAATGCCACCCCCCCTCCATTTCTCTCTCCCTGTACCATACCCCCCAAACATATTGACTTGACTTCTCATTATCTGGAGTCCAACCCTTAGGGAAAGAACAAGCCCTTCTCCCTTTTGCTGTTGCTGTTGTTGTTAAGTGCCGTCGAGTTAATTCCAACCCATAGTGACCCTGTATAGGGTTTTCAAGGAGCAACTGGTGAGTTTGAACCACCAACCTTGTGGTTCAAACCCACTTTGCAGTCCAGTGCATTAACCCACAGTGACACACCAGAAGTCCCCCTTTTGTTGTACCAGTGTTCATATTGCCATCCTCTTGGATATTCATTGTTCTGTTAACTCTTCTCTGAGGGTACAGGCATTCAACCTTCCAGGACACAAAGCCCTACTGCCTAGTGAGAAGGGAAGAGGGAAATCACTTTAATTCTTTTGGCTATTGGGTTCTCAACAACACCCCTTCCCATCACCCAGAAATGAAAGTATGATAACAATTTGATTTCTATTCTAAAAATATTTTATCATTCAAGGTAAAAATGTGAGCAGTGGATTTCAAACTCTCTTGACTGCTACCTACAGTAAGAAATATACCTCTAGACAGGCCAATCAAGAAAATGAGAAGGCAGATGACAACCTTAGGACTCTAAGACAGGCCACTGATACACAGATATGTATGTATGCAGTAAATCAACCAATTGTTATTATAAGTTTGAAAGACTTGAAGACACAAAACAGTAAAAGACAATTTTTTTTTTAGAGTTATAAGGCATAGCTTCCAGTTATAGTTGTTATTGTTAAGTGCCGTACAGTTAGATCTGACTCATAGTAATTCTTGTGCAGGGTTTCTGAGGAGTGTCTGGTGAGTTTGAACTGCCAACCCTGAGGTTCAAACTGACCTTGCAGCCCAGTGCTTATCCTATAGTGCCACACCACCACTCCAGTTATATAGCTCTGATAAATTTTTAAGCAAGTCACTCATCTGCTATGAGTCTTTGTTTTATCATCTATAAAAGAGTATTATATACTTATATACCCACAGCATAGGTCCTAAGGTCTAAAAGGAATTGTGCCCATGAAATCATTATATGATCTATAAAGTTACAGGTATAGATGAGATACTTTTCTTCTAGTTGTTATTATTAAAGAGTAAAGTTTGCTTCACTAGCTCTTGGTCAAGTAGTTTAGAAAGCTTAATCAGCTAGGTTGTTTGAGACCCAGATTTTTCTCTTGACCCAGATTTTGTTTTAAAGGGATTGGCTAGAAAGAGAAATTGGCCATAGTAAGGGAGGTTGGCCCAGAACTGGGCAGTGTTTCGTTCTGTTGTGCATAGGGTCACTATGAGTCAGTACTGGCTTGATGGCATTTAACAACAGCAACAGCAACAAAGGGTGGTGGAAATTTCAGCGATGTTTTCCCCTCATGGGCGTCCAGATGCATACCACCTGGTTTCTGCTTTTTTTCATATGCATACTGCACAGAACAAAGAAGCCTAGGGGAGATTTTCAGTGGTACAGTTGAACAATAACTTGTAAATAAAAGTGCTTGTTTCCCTATGGTCCTGGAAATCGCAATGAAGGGGTTAGCATTGTGTTGTGATCCTTCATTTATTGCCATACATGGGTTATATGGCACTTTCAAGGAACTCTACTAGAAGTATGACTGAAGTTCTGGCAAGAAATGTGTGTGGCTAGGCTGAGGGCACACTTGATAATCATATAAATTTCTTGTCCTAAGTAGTTTGCTCTGGTAGTGTAGTGGTTACGAATCGGGCTGTGAGCTGCAAGGTCAGCAGTTCGAAACTACCAGCCATTCCGTGGGAGAAAGTTGAGGCTTTCTGCTCCCTTAAAGATTTACAGCCTCGGAAACCCTGTACAGGGTCACTATGAGTCGGAACTGACTCCATGGCACGTACAACAACAACAAGTAATTTGCCTAGTAGGGAATGTGAACTAAAAGAACTCTGAGACCATTCTCTGTTGTTCTGGCCCCCTCTCCCTCTCTGCCTCACTACTCTCCCAGCTCCCAGGTTTCCAACCTTTCTGAGTCCCAACAGCTCATCACCCCTCTCACCCCAGGTGGTGAAATCAGGAGAGGAAAGTACAGGTGGCAGAGAAATTCTGGCACCTTCTCTTTTGCTGTTTTCCATATGTATGTGTCTATTATGAGCCGCCCCAGTGCCATTTGGGGGAGGCCATTAAGGTGTTTACTTGGAATAAATCTGACAAACTCTTGCCTGCTTCTTGGTTATTACGATGTGTCAGCTTTTATCAGAGGTACAAGGGCATGTTCCTCCATCTCCTGGGATTATCAGGTGTATTGTCTTCTGGGGTTTGCCAAGTCCATTAGGAATGTCATTTGGCAATGAGATAGGCACGGCTGGTATGCTAGGATGCTTGTATGCACATCAAGTTTTCTAGAAACTGAGTAGCGTATAACTACTCCCTTGCAGACCTAAGTGCAGAAATTAAGGGGGGATGGGTTGACTCAGGTGATACTTTGAAAGCATTACATCAAGCTCCCAAGCACCCCTGTAGTTTCAGTTGAGGGAAATAGCATATGTAGGGACAAAACTTTCAATCCTGACTCAAGCTTCTCAAATGTTTTAAGTATCCTAAGAACTTGGTCTATCAAAACGCTGTGAAATCACTCATTCTTTCTCTCATCAGTGCTGCCTTCTCACTCCTTTACTTGAGCAACCACACCATTGTGTCCCTTACCCTGTGCAGGCTTGTATGCGGGGTTTCTCATAAGTCAAATCCTTCCCCTGTGCAATACTCCCTCAGAAGATAGTTCTTTTCTCTGAGAGGTGTTCTTTTCAGAATTTGCCTATGCAGTGTCCTTGTTTTCTCACCTCAAGGACACGGGGATAAGGAAGATGCTAAAATGGCAAGAGGACTTGATGAAAGGTGATCAACTCTTCTACTTTTATAATGGTTTCCCCGTAAAGGTTACCTTATCACACTAGAGTTGACTAATCATTTGGCAGATTACCCACACTTTCTGGGTATTTTTAATTTGGGGGGGGGGCTTATCTTTTCTTATTAGGATGATTTAGCTTCACAGAAATTAAAAATGAGAAGATGCTGCAAGTTCATCTTTGCAAATCTTGGCTGTGATTTTTTTTTTTTTTTTTCTCTCCAGAAATTATGCTTCAAAGACAACTTCTGGTCAGTTTAATTTCTGAATAGATGAAATATTTTAAAAACACATTATAAAAAACTGAATCTAACAGTGTCATAACCTGGTATGTGAAGCCCCACAAAGGAAAAGCAACCTATGTCAGAAATGCAAGGATGATGGCTCAGTATTAGACATTCACTACATTACTAGATCATTTGATTTAAAAAGCTAAACTCCATTTCTAAGGAAAACACTTACAATGGCAGGAATAGAAAGACGCTTATTATTTTTAAGACAGGATGGTAACAAAGGACAATTTGCACTATTCAAAAACAAAATCTTTAAGCTCTAAAGACTAAAACACTACAGATTCATGTATATAAAAAGACGAATACAGCAAAATAAAAAGTACAGAAATGGATCCCCAGATACATGATGTTGTCGGTGTTCAATGCCATCGAGTTGGTTCCAACTCATGGCAACCCTATAGTGAGTGGATTTCCAAGACTTTAAATCTTAGCAGGAGTAGAAAGCCTCATTTTTCTCTTAAGGAGTGGCTGTTGGACTTGAACCACGGACTTGGTGGCTTACAGTCCAGTGCTGATCACATGGGACCTGCCCTGCTCCCTTAATATGTGATAAAGAAGCCATCTTAAAAATTGGTAGGTAAAGGGTGGCTGGCTACGTGAAGTGGATGTCTTATGCCATTTGTGCAGTAAATTTTAGGGGGAAAAATCTAAAATAAATAAATAAATAAAAAGGAGGAGGCAGAGGAGAGGACAGGAAGGAGAAAGACAAGGAAAAAAGGAGGAGGAGGAGATGATAACAGAGGAGGACAAACACGAAGGAAGTAGGAGAAAGCACAGGAGACATTTTGGAGGTGAAGAAAGCTGGAGAATCATGGAATCCTTCTTAAGATTCCCAGAGCATTTAGAAAGTTAGGTTTCTATTGACACGTATGTGTGGGATAAAACTACATGTAAAGGATAAAACTACAGTAAAACCTGTGAAAGTTGGAGTCTGTGTAAGGCAGAAGCCTGTCAGAGAAGGAAAATGAAAATTTTTTCTGTGTGGTGTTGTGGCTTAATGCGTTGGACTGCAAAGTCGGTTTGAACTGCAAAGTCGGCAGTTCAAGGAGGGTCACTACTGGTAGGAACCGGCTCAAGGACACATAAGAGAAATAACAATGAAAATAGAGAAGAAAAATGGTAAGACTACACCTTGTCAAAGGTGGACAACTTGTGGAAGGTCTGGCTCTCCCAGGTTTCCCTATTTATATATAAATGAATTAAAATACTGTAAATGGCTGTCACTGTGGATGACGCTATCAAATGTGACTAGGAAAATCAGCTCCACTTACTGACAGTCTGTATTTCCTGTAAAATGGACAGGCAGGTGACTTAGAGGCTATAACTGAATCTTGTGTTGTCTGCTTCTGACTCTTTAAGTCAGTGTGACCCATCCTATGCCATCCATGTGCTGACCCTTAAAGGAGCAACCAACCCTTACAAATCAGGGTTCGTCTTCTCATGCTCTGATCCTGTTTCCTCTTAACTTGAAACTTTTCTTCTGTGGTCTGGTTGCTACCTGCCTATGTTCAAAGATTTCTTGTCTAAACCTCAGTTTCCAAAACAAACTGACTTGGTGGGCTCCTGATGCCAGGCTGTTGACTATAGCTTCAAAAGGGGATCTTTGACCCTATCCAGAGAGGCAGCAACACCAGAGATGGAGACAGCGATGAGGACGTGGAGAGATGGAGCACCTGAGGAGTCTAGACTCATTGAAAGAGAGGAACTGAGTGCTGGCAGTCAGGAGGCAGGCTGGCAGAATGTGCCCTTTGATTATATATTCCTGAGTGCTTTTGTGTATAGCCCCCTCCAAAAAAAATCAAGCAAACAAACCCAGAGGGAACAGAAGCAAATATTGTTGAATGGAGGAGATTGTAATCACTGCAATGAAATGATGAGTGTAAAATCAATGTTTTCCCATGTAAACTATCACCCAATTCACAATAAAAACTTTAAAAAGGGGGGAGGGAAAATCTTTGCTGTCACACAAAAGCATAATCAAACCTAACCCTTATCCACAGCCCCCCAATTTCAAGCTGATAAATTGCCACCAAAGCCTATTTATTTGCCATCACCCTACATTTATCCCTGATGGGCAGTGGGGGTGGGGATGGGTGTGTTCATATTACCCACATCCTGTACCTCACACAGTTTTGTGTCTTTAAAATGCTATGAACATGGTGATTATTCTTCAGAACATTTCAGGGTCAGTCATCAAACCTCCTGTCTTCAGTGTCTATGTTGTCAGTTTACATTTGCCTCTGTCCACAGCTTGAAAAATCTTTGACCAAGTGTCATATGCTTTTTTTCATGTTCTAATTTCATGTTCTTTTGTATTCTTGGGCCTTTAAGTAAGTTGGCTGATCTGAATCCAGTTCAGAAATACCCTTGAGCTTGTGCAGGGACCCAGAGAGAGAGAGAGAGAGAGAGAGAGAGAGGTCTTGAAGGATGTGAATAGCGCTTCACTCTTGCAGTCTTGATTTGCCATCTGGTTACAAACCTTTTCCCTGATGTGGTGTGAGTGACAGGCCTCACTACGAGTTTAATTTCTATCAGTCCACTGTCTTCCCTTGCACCTCCTAACAGCACCCTTTAGCTTTGTCTGCCTAATGAGAGCACGTTCGATTGAGACACTTCATTTATAGGAAGTGTGTAGCTGTGCTCGGAGCTGCTCCAGAGTTTCTGAAATTTCTCTGGGGAGTTTAGGGAGATTTTTAGTTTCCTCTCAGGCAATTAAAGTCCTCCTAATAAACTTGGTTGTTATTCACCCCACCTGCTTCTGAGATCTTAAATGCAGTTGTTTGGAAAATAAGACCCATCTCTGGGGATTAATCAAATGGAAGCATCTGAGAGACAGCAAGGTTGGTGGCAGCAGAACCATCTTGGGGGACCATGATTCATCAGGCATCATTTTTGTTGTGATTTTGGATAGATTGAGGCTAGTTCTTTGCTTGACGTTAGGCAGAGAGTGAAGGAGAGGGTGGGGAGAGAAGGAGATGATGACAGAGTGTCAGGGGAGAGAGGCTTGGGCTGCAGACATTGTGGGCCAATCAAGGAAAAAACCCATCATTTCTTAGTTCTTCCTTTGCATAGTTTCTTTTTCTAAAGGAGCTGAACTTTCGTGATGAAAATAGTAAGGATAACTAACTACGGATAAAGTAGTGCCCGTGACCCATGAAGGATGCCTGAACTACAGATAGTACCAAACCCAATGTATGTTTTGTCCTATACATACATACCTGTGATAAAGTTTAATTTATCAATTAAGCACAGTACGAGTGTAACAACAAAACTAATGATAACATAGAACAATCATAACATTGTAATTGTTGTTGCTGTTAAGTGCTGTTGAGTCAGTTCTGACCAATAGCGACCCTGTATAGGGTTTCTGAGGAGCGACTGGTGAACTTGAACCGATGACCTTGAAGTGCAAAACAACTGTGTAGTCCAGCGCATTAACCCACATCACCACAGCAGAACTCTTAGTAATAGAATACAATAAAAGTTATGTGAAATGAAGCGAGGTGAATATGATAGGCTTTGTAACATAGTATTAGGCGATTATCTTTGGATGCGCTTTACCACAGATAACTGAAATTTCATAGGAGGGAGATTACTGTATCTATGATGGAGCTTCAAAAAGTTAATGGGGAAATTCCATTACCTTTTAAATCCATCTTATTATCCATGAACTTTTTGAAGCCCCTTTGTGTGCATGTATGTACATACATACATACAAATACACACAGTATGTATGCATACATATATACATACAAAAGTGAGTAAAAAATGATTCACATTCCTGTTATATTAAAACACCCATCCACGTCCATGACCGATGACAACATTGAGCAAGTATGTGAAATGATTCTGTTGAATGTGATGGCACTTAACAACAACAACAACAACAATATACATAGTGTTCTACAAAGCCACTGTGAACATTGAATTAGTGAATATGAAGCCATCACTCCTAGGGGAATACAGAATTCAGGGTAAGGTTCCTGTGAGCATCTTTTATCATCTAACCAAAATATAACCTTATTTTTATGGGTGTTTCTGTGTATAGACACTTTATTTAATATGTATTATTGATTCATTGGAGCCCTGGTTTGGCTCTGTAGGATAAGCCTCGGCACAAGGTTGGTTTGAACCACAAGATCAGTGGTTCAAACCCACCAGACCTTAAACCAAGTTAAATAGATAATGAACGTGCTTTGGATAAGCTTTATGGAAACATTGGGTGAGAAAACGCATACATCTCCCCAGTCAGAATCAGCTTTGTAAGTTGCCTCAAGGAAGCTAATGTACGTATGAGCGTATTGAGAGAGAAATGTCTACCCACAGTGGAAAATATACATGTTGAATATTCAGATATTCATTGCACATTGGAGTGTGGCAAGCACTGTGCTAGGCACTGGGGTACAGATGCGAAGATAACAGACAAAAATTCCTGATCTTAATTTAGTTCACAATCTGAAGAATAGTTACTGTGGAGTTGATGCTGACTCATGGTAACTCTGTGTGTGTCAGAGTAGAACTATGGCCCATGAAAGGATAGCCTAGTGAGCTGCTTCTGAAACAGAAACCAGTGAAAACTCTAGGGAATACATCGGGATGCTGTGAGTCAGACTCAACTCAAGGGCCACTGGTTTTTGGTGTCCCAATAAAAGTTTATTGATCAGTTTGCTGTTGTTATTGTTAAGTGCCATTGAATTGGTTTCAACCCCTGTTTAGCATTTCTGGGGAGTAGCTGGTGGGTTTGAACTGGCGACCTTTCAGTTAGCCTGTAGGATCACTAAAATTCTGTTATTCTCTGAATTGAAAAATCATCTGTATTGTAGGTATGTTGTTGTTGAGTGCCTTGAAGTTGGTTCTGACTCATAGCAACCTATACAGGGTTTCTAAGGAGCATCTGGTGAGTTTGAACCGCTGACTTTGTGATTCAAACAGACCTTTCAGTCCAGTGTACCAAATTTATACTATGTGCCATTCCAGACTTTTAAATTTAGACAGACCAGTGGTCTCAGTTGGGAATGGTTTTGATTCCCAGGGACATTTGACAAGGTGTAGAGACATTTAAATGGTCAAAACTGGGGAGTTGCTACTGACAACAAGGGGGTAGAGGCCAGGGATGCTGCTGACCATCCCCCAATGCACGGGTCAGTTCCCAACAACTAAACTTACCCTGTTCAAAATGACAATAGTGTTGAAGCCCACAAACCCTGATTTACATCTATTAGACACACTGTCTGTGCTGCATCCCCTCCGTTTTAGGAGTTCTGGTAACACAGTGGTTAATCGCTCAGCTGCTGCTAACCAAATGGTAGACAGTTCAAACCTACCAGCTGCTCCATGGGAGAAGTATGTCTGCTTCTTTCTGTAAAGATTGTACTCTTAGAAACCCTACTGGGCAGTTCTCCTCAGTCTTGTAGGGTAGCTATGAGTTGGAATCTGCTCGATGACAATGGATTTGATTTATGTGTTTTTAAGACACAAAGATGAATGTGAGGTAGATACTGTTTTTTTTTTTTTTAATTAAAAAAAAAGTTTTATTGTGAGTTATGTGATAGTTTACATGGGAGAACATTAGCTTTATAGTCATCCTATCATATATCATTTCATTGCCATGGTTACAGTCCCCTCCATGCATCGTCAACCAACCAAATGGTATATCCTGCAAGCCTGCAGCACACAGCCCCTCTCCCTCTCTGAGTCTAGAGTCCCCAGCTGCTCCATCTCTCCAGTCATAGTCTCTGCCTCCATCTCTGGCATCACAGTTTCTCTGGGTAGGGTCCCGTGCTCCACTCTTTTCCCTTGATGGTCCCAGGGAACTCCGCTCCTAGACTGCAAAGTCAACGACTCCCCTCCTTTTGCTACAAAATGTCTACCTTTACATTTCCAACACTCACAATCAGTTCTGATAACAATTATTCACTATTGTACCATAAGAGACCTATCCCCATCTCCTTTCATTAGCCCTGCCCAGACAGATTGGATACTACTCAGTGGAGAGTCTACCTTCCTCCACGCCCTCTGGATCTAGGCTCCCTCTTGAAAGCTTGTAAGCCAGTCACTTCTTGCCTTTGTAGCCTCCCCATTTTGGGTAGCCAATGCCCAAGTTGCCTATCCCTGTCTACTCTGTGTATGGAGGGGGTCAAGGTAAATACTGTTTTGTAATGCTCTCCCCACTCAACATTCAGTATCTTTGTATGTATATAAATCTGTATCTTTGTATGTATATGAACCTATCTCTCTTTTGCTATTTAATTACTATTCCTTTCTTTATATTTAAAACCCTGATTTAAAAAATGCTTTCCTTCTCTTCTAATATTTAGGTTATTCCCAATTATTTTATTGTTTGCTATCATAACACTGTGAGGAGAATTCTTGTGCACAGATGTTTATGCTTGCTGCTAAATTTTGCATAACACTGGGTGGACATGTGTAAATGTGCCTCAGGGCCAAGCTTCTATTATTTTTTTTGTTGTTGTTCTTAGACTCATATGGTCTTCGTGGACAATTCCCTGTATGTTCCTTTGGCCAAGAGACCTTATTTTATCTCAAGTCCTGGAGCGTAGACCAGATGAATCACAATATTCATGTGTCAGGGGTTAGGCTGAACTGAAGAGAAAGCACGAACATTGGCACAGAGGAGTTTGTTAACTTGCATCCCACACTGAGACTGAGTGACTCAGAATTCCATTTAAAGTCTCCATGTGCTGGCACAACCTACAGGCCTAGTTCTGAAGGTCTGAACTGGGCCAGAGGGGACTGGGGCTAGTAGCTGACTACTGGGATGCAGGAGAAAAACAGGGTCATATTTTCTAAATTGTGAGCATTTGTGCTGTGCACCCTCTATATCCTTAAGAGAACAAGAAGGGAGCCAAATGTTGGTATTTATCTTGATTCTGGGTTACGAATCGGGCTGCGAACCTTAAGGTCAGCGGTTCGAAACTACCAGCTGCTCCGCAGGAGAAAGATGAGGCTTTCTACTCCCGTAAAGATTTACACCCTCGGAAACCCTGTACAGGGTCGCTATGGGTCGGAAGCGACTCGACGGCACTTAACAACAACAACAACAACTGGGTATCTAATAAGTGCTTATGAAAGCCTGAACTCACACATCTTGCATGTCTAAAACTTTCTTCCAGAATCGTGGTCTGCGTAAACCCTTTAAACGTTACTGTCTGCTAGATTGAGCCTTTAATTTTCTTATCTTTTCTGCTCTGTATTTCTATTCTTTCCACCACCACCCCTACTGTAGGGAAGATTTACTCAATCTGTATCACCATGCGTTGTTTAAATCTTCATTGCTTTTATCATTTTTCATTTCCAAGAACTCTTTCTTGTTCTCTTACTTTTAGAAATAGCACTCTGTTCTTGTTTCATTGTTGTTGTTATTAAGTGCTGTTGAGTTGTTTATAGTGACCCTGTATAGGGTTTCCGAGGTAAGTTTGAACTGCCAGCTTTGTGGTTCAAACTGACTTTACAGTCCAGGGCATTAACCTACAGTGCCACATAGATGTAATTTATTCCCTTATCTTGTCAAGAGTAAATATGATAGTTTTTTTGTTTTTAAAGCTTTTATCTCCTTACAAAATATGTTTCCCGGAGTTCCTTTCTCTTACCTTCTCTTACACATCTCTCTCTCCCTGTCTCATCTCCAACTTTCATGTTAGAAGTTTTCCTCAGATGTCTAGTATTCCTTGAATCGCTGCTCACTGGCTCACTAACAATTACCATCAAGTTGACTCTGATTTTTGGCAATCCCATGTGTGTCAAACTACATGTACGCTCTGTAGGATTATCAATGACTGGCTTTTAAGAAGTAGCTTGCCAGGTTTTTCTTCTGAGGTGCCTCTGGTTGGACTTCCAACCTATTGGTTAGCAGCCAAGCAGGAAGTCCTGGTGTGGCACTGTAGGATAAACACTAGACTGCTAACAAGGTTGGGAGTTCTAACCTACCAGTCACTCCTTAGAAACCCTTTACAAGGTTGCCTGAGTTGGAATTGACCCCATGGTACTTAACAACAACAACAACAAGGGGAATAGGCAGTGGTGAGTCTTCCAGTTTCCACTTTGGACAGGAGTGGGCGGAGACCTCTGTAACAGGAAGCAGGTCAAGACCCTTGTCCTCAGCTTCCTCACCCCTGCCTTCCACTGACTCTAACTTAATCATGTCCTGGGTCTTCCCAGAGTCTATACAAGTAATTGCCTCTCTGCCTGCGAGCCTCACGACAGTCACCTGTTCTACTCTGGAAGGACCGCCAACCATGCCCATCTCCCCTGTCATTTCTGCTTCCAAATGTCTCTTGGAATCTCTCACACTCTTTGTCTTCTCCACATTCTTTGTGTCCCTATTCATTCCAGTGGTAGATGAGATAAGAGAGGTGATAAAAGCCTGAGTTTATACAAATTGATTATATTTAACCAGGGTCCCCTGGATCTGTGCTTTTTAGTCCAAGTAATTCTCCCTTATTTGTAAATGGCAGCTGAGTTTTAGCTGGCCAAGGCAGGAGCCTCTCTCCCTATGCAACACCAAACCTGACTCATAGACCCTATAGAAAGTTTCCAAGACTGTAACTCTTTATGGGAGCAGACAGCCTCAGCTTTCTCCTACAGAGCAGTTGGTGGGTTTGAACTGCTGACCTTGAGGTTAGCAGTCCAGTGCTTATCCTACAGTGCTACCAGGGCTTCTTTCCCTATTGAATAGGATGTGGCTTATCATGTACTCTTCAGTCATCTGGAGCTACTCTTTAATTCTGACTATTCTGTGTGAGACAACTCCACTGAGACCAGTGGAGGGCTGAGAGGCCCTTGTGCACACATGTGCAGAGACCAGGATGCCCACAATGAACCAGCTTCTCCGTGGCCTGCCCGTGGCAACAGGTGAACAGTCAGTGCCTCCACCAGCAGTCTCCAGGAGACCACAGCAGCAACCTGAAGGCTAAACAGCGGTCACTGCAAAGGCTGTCCTTTACCCTGCACCTCCCTTTTGACAGTGTGCCATGGTGTGGAAGAGTTGTCACTGCAGACCCCTTAGAATGAGTGTTGTTTTTGCTGGATGATTGCCTTCTGCCAGATAAGAAAGGAAGCAGGGAAGGGAGTTGACATTTACCAAGGTAGGCACTATGCCAGATGCTTTATATAGGTTTGCTAAAGGAGCTCTGGTAGCGTAGTGGTTACGAATCGGGCTGCGAACCTCAGGGACAGCAGTTTGAAACTACCAGCTGTTCCATGGGAGAAAGATGAGGCTTTCTGCTCCAGTAAAGATTTACGGCCTCGGAAACCCTGTACAGGGTCGCTATGGGTCGGAACTGACTCCACGGCACATAACAACAACAACATCATTCTTTAGACACCTGGTGTGGTGCTATAGGATCCGCCTTAGACTGTAAACTACAAGGTCGGCAGTTCAAACTCACTAGATGCTCCTTGGAAACCCTATACAGGGTCACTATGAGTCAGAACTGACTTGATGATGTTTAACAACAACAACATCCTAATTCTTTGAGGTTAGTCAGTCCTTTCCAGTATATATATCACCCTCAATTTACAGAAAAAGATGCTGAGATTCGGGGAACTAAAGTCTCTTGCCCAGTGTTAAGGGTCAGTAAGCAGTAGAATGGGAATTTGAGCAAACGTTTACAAAGCTTATAAACTAGTCCCTCTTAGTAGACCACTTTAGATGACTGTGGAAGAGGAGGCCCAGGAACATCAAAAGAACCATGCTTTGTATTAGGTGCGTACCTATAGGTGCTCAGTTATGTGGTTTGAAGTAATGAATGTGAGGGAAGAGTCTCCTTTTCTAACTACACTAAGAGCTTGAGGAATACCTTGAATTATGGATCACTGCTGAGAAGAATCCAGAAATTTAAGGATCCAATCAGTTATCAGATGTACTGGTTAATGACAACGTAATTTATCATGGGCATCTGATAATGCCCAAACCCAATGTTTACCATGACTTTCAGGACCCTCTGTGATGATTCCTTGGTGAGAGCTATTTTTTTGGTTACCATCACATCCATATGTTTGGGAAACAGGTTGATTTTTTGTGTGTGATTATTTTAAAAAGAACATTTTAAAAAGTAGCAAATGAACACCAAGTTATATTCAAGGGTGAAATAATTCGGATCATTTTCTTGTTTCTTAACTTTCAGCACCATGATCAGATGTTTAGCCAGGGACTTTGGTGTGTTGTTGTTGTTGTTAAGTGCCATCAAGTTGGTTCCGACCCATAGTGACCCTGCATAGGGTTTCCAAGGAGCGTCTAGTGAGTTAGAACCACTGAACTTATAGTTCAAACCAACTTTGCAATTGAGCACATTAACCCACAGCACTACACCAGGACTCTTGGACTCCAGGACTCCTGATGTGGTAACTGACATCAAATGTGACTAAAATATTTATTGAGGTCAATTTGCTATGCCATGTGGAAACTCCATTACAACACAGTAGTGGTATAACAAATCAATCACTTCTTAAGGGCATGTTAGTCCAGTATTTATTTTTTTCCTTTTTGCACATCCAAATACTGTCAAGAACATAGGAACATAGAGTATGGGGAGTCCCAAGATTAGAGTGAAGGTTGTAACTGAGTTTTTCAACAAAGAAAAAATCAGGAAGAGGAAAACAAGTGTGTGGATCTGTATGCGTGTATTCATGCTTACATGTAGGTGTGGTGGTCTCAGGCATTGCCTTAGATACTTGCTGGTGTTTTGAACTGACCTTTCTATTATGCAAAGTTGGTGGGTCATGGAAGGGTCAGTCTTGATTAAAGAGCAAAGGTAGACATTGCCTGACTCTGTATAATGTATCATTATGCACTGCCTTAACCAAGACTTAAGTTTTGACCCAAGATTTCTAAAAAAAAATCAAGAAAAGCATCATCTTCAGTGTTTCCTTAATTTGAGAGAGATTGGCAGCTCAAAGCTTATGTATGGCATGAGTGTAACTTCAGGGGAACTAGATCAATATGCCGTCAGGCAATACTTTAATTTATGGCATTGGATTTCTAGTGGGGACAACCAGATGTATGGATTTATTTTCAAACGTAGCAGGAGTCTTGGTGTGACACTGTTGATTAATGTGCTGGACTGCAAAGTTGCTTTGAACTGCAAGGTTGGTGGTTCAAGCTCACCAGCTGCTCTTCGGAAACCCTATATAGTGCTGCTATGGGTCAGAATCAACTCGGTAGCACTTACCAACAACAACGTTGTGTGACACTGCGAGTTAATGCACTGGACTACAAAGTTGATTTGAACCACAAGATCAATGGTTCAAGCTCATCAGCCGTTCCTTGGAAACCCTATACAGGGTCACTATGGGTCGGAACCGACTCAATGGCACTTAACAACATCAACAATGACAACATTTTCTCAAATAAGAAAGTTTTTTTAGGAATGTCAGAGTAAAACAGCCTGAAGTCTGATGAGCTATGAAAATATTCCCTATCTTTCTTCCTTCCTTTCTCCTTCTTTCTCTCCATCTCTTACTCGCTCTCTCTTTCCTTTCTTCCCTCTATTCTGTCCAACTGTGTATCATGTCCTGTGCTAGGCACCTGGGAGCAGAATGGAGTGTAAGGGGTGCCCCCTACCATAGTCACAGTCCGTGGAGAAAAGCATACAAAAAAACAACCCACAACCCACTTGTGCAATGTGAGTAGAAGCGATAAGTGATATAGAATTGTGAAGTGTAGAAGATAGGGCAATTGTTTTTATGTTGGTGGTGATGATGAAGGGTAGGGGCTTGGGAAGGTGGAGTTCAGAGAAGAATTCAGGAAAAAGGTGATAAATGGGTTAGGTTAAAGGAAGAGTAGTAGATCAGGAGAATGCATACTGGAAAATGTGTAGGTTGTGACCAGATGGGAAGGGAGATAGAGCAGGGGCCTGTAGCCAGTTGAACAAGCATATGCAAAGACACTGTGCATGATATGCTGCAGAAACAGTGAATGGCTGTAGCCTATACAAGCTAAGAGTGATGCAAGATGAGGAAGCTGGGTGGGTTGGCTTGGAGGACTAGTGTGTCATGCTCAGGACTTTGTCCTTATCTGCAGGATTCTGCTGATAAGAGGGCTCCAGCAAATGATATTTTAAAAAGGCAAACAATTAATTTGGTAGCTTATAATTTACAAGAAGTTACAATTTTTTAATGTACGAAGCATGCAAAAGAACCCACAAATTTTAGAGTTGAAAAGGGCCTGAAGTATCATTCAACCCAACATGTTTTTTCTGGATGACAACAGAAGTAGAGGTGTAGTATGCTTTGTAGAACAGCAATGACTATTTAGTGAGAATTTTTAGAATAAAAATCCAACTTCATGATTCAGATCAGGATCCTCTATAATATCAACTGTGACATTTCCTTTTTATGTCATATTTGATACTTTCTTCTATTAAAACCAAATAATATGTATATCTTATTGCTAATTGCCATCAAGTTGGTTCCGACTTATAGTGACCCAGGATAGGGTTTCTGGGGAGCAACTGGTAAATTTGAACTGCCAGCCTTGTGATTCTGGTATGGACCCTACACCACACCAGAAGTCCAATATGTGTATAAGTCTGTGTTTTAAAGACTTAATGTCTGGGGTCTGGCTTATTTAGATTTTTATTTCACTTTAATGTTTCATGTGTAAAAATATTTATAAACATCTCTGCTTCTTTGCTCTCTTTTTCTATTAAGGAGCTCTGGTAGCGTAGCGGTTATGAGTCAGACTGTTAACCTTAAGTTCGGTTATTCCAGGGGAGAAAGATGAGGCTGTCTGTGCCTGTAAAGATTTACAGCCTTGAAAACCCTATACAGGGTTGCTGTGAGTCAGAACCGACTCCATGGCACACCACCACCACCATCATTCTTTTATTTATTATCAAGATCAATTATTTTTGCTACAGCTATTTTTGTGTGTGTGTGATAATACACTGCTTCCATACATCAATGTTTTTAATGAAAAAAATTTATATAAGTAGTTTTAAAGGTGATAAAATTGTGTAGGGAACACCATACTTCCCCCAATTCAACTCTAAAATGAATGTTTTGCTATATTTGCTTTTCATTTATCCATCTACTCATCCCTCTATCATCCATGAATCCATGTTACTTACCCCTCATCTGATATTTGATTCATTTCAAAGTAAGTTGTAGACATCAGTACCTGTCCCCCAAGCAATTCAGCATGCATATCTTGCCCAGAATTTGACATTTTAATGGCAGTAATAGATGTTTTTAATTTCGACAACAGAGGATTGACTTGATCAGATAGGTCAGTGCTTAGAGCTCTGGGCCATTCAATAGGATAGATAGATAGTGATGATCCTGGAGAAAATATTCAAAGGTCCATTGCAGGCCCCAAATGAGCAGTACTCACTGTAGAAATCCCTGAATGATGCTAAAAACAAAACAAAACAAAAAATTTAATCCAACCAAATCTCTCCATCTTAATGAAACAGAAAGAATAAGAGTTTGGGAATCAGATTTGGGGACCACTGTTCCAGATGTCTTTTGCATCCGTCTTTCTACCCATCCATCTTTTACTTTGATTCACAAAGGATTTCACGTAGCTTATAAGAACACTAGGGGTCTTGGGTTAATGTGTTGGACTTCAAGGTCAGTTTGAACTACAGAGTAGGCAGTTGCAAATCACCAGCCGCTCCTCGGAAACCCTGTACAGGGTTGCTATGAATAGAAACCAACTCAGCAGCACTTAACAACAATGTAAAAACATAAAGGATAAAATAGAAATTAAATAAAATCCAGGATCAGGGATTATGTTAAGATCATTTGAAGCTGAGTTTTTGACATCTTTAACCAAGAGGCAAATACAATCATTGATCTTAATCTTATTGTCCATAAGGGGAAGAGTCTCAGAGGTCATATAACCTCAAAGAAATCTCTTGGCTTTGGCAAACTCCAGTTCTCTCATAGGTAAGACAGGGGAAATAAATGTATACCTGTCTCAGAGCTGTGGTGAGAGTTATGTAAGTCAGTGTCTTTAAAAAGTTTGGCATAGTGCCAGGCACATGGGTGCTCAGCAATTATCTTCCAGCATGATATCAGACAAGGCTGTCATTATCCAGAGGTTTTCATTGGCTGACTTTTTGAAATTCATCACCAGGTCTTTCTAACTAGTTTGTCTTATCTGGAAGTTCCTATCCCCTTTCAAGCCATGTTACCTTGTGACTTGCTTTCTAACTAAAAATGGAGTAGACGCAGTTCCTCGGTAATAAAAGTCTGATTTATGGATAACTCACTTGCCTTTTAATGTTATGTGAATTTGCCCTCACTCTGAAATAACTCAACCAACCCCTTCTTGCAACAAATTCTCCATCATGATCATCTTCACTTGCTGTGTGTGCAGCTTTTAAATCATTGCAAAGCCTTTGAGCCTTTTCTTATACAAAAAGGTAAAAAAGAATCCTGTGCACCTACCTGGTTGGGAGTCCTGGCGTGGCGCTGTGGGATAATACACTGAACCGAAAAGTTGGTTTGAACAGAAAGGTTGATGGTTCAAATTCACCAGCTGCTCCTTGGACACCCTATCCAGGGTGTCTATGAGTCAGAACCAATTTGACGGCACTTAGCAACAACAACAATAGGAGTAGAACCAAGATTTGAACCCAGGTGTGTCTAATTCCCAAGCTTATGCTCATTCCATGATGATGCAATTTGATAAGATGTCAGGAGGAATGAACTGTGTATTCTTACATTGTTAGAAAGCAACGTTTTATGCTTTCTACCACATTATAAGGGTGTGTCATTGTAGAATAAGCACTGGTAGGCAATTCAGTCCCACCAGCCACTCCTTAGAAACCTTTTGCAGTGGCACTATGCATTGGAACTGACTCGAGAGCACTTAACAAGGACAGCAGAGTTACAAACAGAGCCCTGGGGTCTAATGGTTAAACACTTGGTTGTCAGGTGAGAGGTCAGTAGTTTGAAGCCATCAGCAGTTCTGTGGGAGACAAGTCCTCTTGATCTGCTTCTGCAAAGATGACAGCCTAGCAACCCCCCTGGGTCAGTCCTACTCTGTCGTACAGGATTGGTATGAGTTGTAAATGACCTGACAGTACACAACAGCAAGGACATAGCTCTACATGTTTCTAAAATCTTAGTTTGGAAAATATTTTAACATTTTCTGTGTGTTTTAAAAACCACTTTCCAGAACCATAAAGTTTTCTCTTCCTGGCTTTAGTTGAAGTTCCTTGCTTGATCATCAAATGAGTCTACGAGACAGGAGCTGGGTTCCCAAAGTTATACCAAGAGAACATTAATGTCTAAAGATACCCATAAAAGAGAGTGAGTGGGAAACACTGCATGTTGTTCTCTTGATTTGACGGGTTTGAATTCACTGTTGCATATTAAACTTCCTGATGTTTTCCAATAAAGATTCTAACCAGTGATTGTCGAGTTCAACTCATGACGATCTATGTATGGCAGAGTAAAACTGTGCTCCATAGGGTTTCAATAGCTGGTTTTTCAGCAGTAGATCACCATCGCTGGGCTTTCCTCCAAAGAGCTTGACTTGAGCCTCTAACCTTTTGATTAACAGCTGAACATATTAGCACTGTTTGCACTCCTTGAGCATAATGTTGTTGTCAGGTGTCATTGAGTTGGTACTGACTCATGGCAACCTTATGCACAACAGAACAAAACACTGCCAGACCTTAGGCATCCTCATAATCCTTACTTATGCTTGCACCCATTGCTACTACTACTGTGCGAGTCCATCTCGTTTGGGGGTCTTCCTCTTTTTCGCTGGCCCTCCACTTTACCAAGCATGATGTCCTTCTCCAGAGACTGGTTCCTCCTGATAATATGTCCAAAGTTTGAGATACAAGTTGGGCCATCCTGGCTTCTAAGGAGCATTCTAGCTGTGCTTCTTCTAACACAGATTTGTTTGTTCTTTTGACAATCCATGGAACTTTCAATATTTTCTTCCAACACCACAACTCAAATGCATCAATTCTTTTATTGTCCAACTTTCATACACATATGAGGTGATTGAAAATACCATGACTTGGGTCAGGTGCACCTTAGTCCTCAAACTGATGTCTTTGCTCTTCAACACTTTAATGAGGTCTTGTGCAGTAGATTTACGTAACGCAATACATTGTGTGATTTCTTGACTGCTGCTTCCATGAGTGTTGATGGTTGATCTGAGCAAAATGAAGTCTTTGACAACTTTAGTCTTTTCTCCATTTATCTTGATGTTATTTATTGGTCCACTGGTGAGGATTTTCTGTTTATTTTTACATTGAGGTGCAAACCATACTAAAGGCTTTGATCTTCATCAGTATTTAAAGTATTTTTCCCTTTCAGCAAGCAAGGTTGTATTATTTGCATATTGCGTTAAGAGCATTAAGATACTCTCTTCATATTCTTGAATTCGGTGTTTCTATAAATCATTTCACCATAGATTATTTTTATGATGCCAGTTAATATTATGGAAATGTTATGGAAATATTGGCCTAAGAATATGTGTTGGAACTTGGCCCCAGTTGAGGCTGAAGAGGAACCAGAATGTGGAGGACTAGTTTGTTTAGCTCTCACCTGGGGTGAAGACCTGGAGTCTATGCCACATTTGCACCAGGAGAGTCAATGTCTGCTGCACCAAAGTTGAGGAAGCTGAAAGAGAACAATCATGAAGCTTCCCCATTCACAGCATTCTAATTTTCTAAACTAAGCTGATGAGGAACATTCTTGCTAGAAATAGCATGTTGAGTGTATTACAAAGATGGAGCAAAGACACAAAGATGTTTGAGACCCAAAGTAGTCTAGTGCTAGTGTTGTTGTTGTTGTTAAGTGGTGTAGAGTAGGTTCCAACCCATAGGGTTTGGAGTTAAAGAGTTCCAAACTCTTTATAGGGTTTCCGAAGAGTGGCTGGTGAGCTTGAATTGCCAACCTTGCAGTTCAAACCGACTTTGCAGTCCAGCGTGTTAACCCACAGCACCATACCAGGACTCCACTGCCTTTAAGTAGATTCTGATTTATGATGATCCATGTATACCACATGAATGAAATGTTGCTTGGTCCTGTACCATCTTAACAATCGGTCCTTGGTATGCTAGAGCCATTGGTGTAAGCACTGTGTATTTTAAGTGACTTCCAATCGAGGGGACTTATCTTTCAGTACAATATCAGACAAGATTGTTGTTATCCACAGGCTTTCATTGGCTGACTTTCTGAAATAGACCACTAGGCCTTTCTAACTAGTTTGTCTTATCTGGAAGCTTCACCGAAGCCTGTCCACCATGGGTGACCCTGCTGATATTTAAGATACTAGTGACAGAACTTTTAGAATCATAGTGGTCTCTATTCCTGACACTACCTGCCTAATTCTGGTCGCTTCACATAATGTTTGCACACTGGCCACAGCTACAAAGGGTAGAGCAGTCCTAGCAGAGGAAGGCAGCCGAGAGTGATGCAGTTCAAAGTACCATTGTCGGGAAAGAAGGAACTGAAAATGAAGGTGGGATTTCATGTGCACCCGTAGGGGGCGCCAGATCTGCCTGCCTCTGAAATACACCGCTGCCTGCCTTCACCCTGTAATCCTTACTCTTCATCAGAAGTATCACTGCAGTCTGATTTTCTTCCCAGCAAGATTTTCATTCTCCTAGAAATCTGAGCACGAAGAGGTCTTTTTAAGCAGCAGATCTATTTTTCTTAATGAAGTCAGATGATTCAGCAAACATTTATTGAATTTCCCCTATTACGTGATGTGGCACTGTAGGATAAGCACTCAACTGCAAGGTCGGTTTGAACCACAAGATTTGTGGTTCAAACTCACCAGCTGTTCCTTGAAAACCCAGTACAGGGTTGCTATGAGTTGGAACTGACTCTATGGTGCTTAACAACGACAACCCCATAACCCATGTTCTGGAGAACAAATCTGGTGTATTCCTTGCTTTCAAGGAGTTTGTTTACAGTCTAGAGAGGCAGACTGCCTTCCAAAGAAACAAGAATGTATATTAGTAGAAAGATAGACAGATGTTTGCTATGAGATAGAGGCTGGGCATAAAACGGGAGTGTTTGAAATTATAAAGGGAGGTTGGGGAGGTGTTGGGATCAGAGTTGTAAAAGAAACTCCAAGCATTGTGGCTAGAGTTTAGGCAAGATTGCAGGGCAAGTGAGGAGAGATGTAAAAACAAGAGAGGAATTTAGAGAAGAGATGAGATCAGGGCAAAGGTTGCTGTTGAGTTGACATCGACTCATGGGAACTCCATGTGTGTTAAAGTAGAACTGCATAGGGTTTTCAGTGGCGGAATGTGGGGAAGTAGGTCACTCAAGCTTTTGTCTCAGGCACCTCTGTGTGAACTCAAACCTCTAGCCTTTTGGTTAGCAGTCAAGTGTGTTAACCAATGCCCCACCCAGGAACTGGGACTTTATCCTACTGGTAAAAGGGAGCTACTGAAAGACTTGAAACTGCTCACACTCAGAATACTTTGATGCCTTTATAGGAATGTGTGGTGGACATTTAACAAGTGAGGTGGCTCTGTAGGATAAGCACTTGACTGTTAACCACAAGATCAGCAGTTTGAGCCCACCAGACTCTCCTTGGGAGAAAGATTGGGATTTGTGTTCCTGCAAAGTATTTACAGCCTTGGAAACCCTACACAGGGTAGTTATGAGTCAGAACCAACTTGACGATAATTATAACAATTTTACAAGTGAATGAATAAATAATGGGTAAGTTTTATCCTCAGATTTAGTTGTTTGGTTAGATCTCTTAACCATTCTGTGGCTGCCTCAAAGCTCAGCTGTTGAATAATAACTCCTCTGTTTTACCATGGGTTTTAAATTCATAGTGAAATAAGGTTTGTGAACTTGTTTGTCACTGTTGTTGTTGTTGTTAAGTGCCATCGAGTAGATTCTGACCCATAGCGACCCTGTATAGGGTTTCCAAGGAGCAGCTGGTGAGCTTGAACCACTGATCTTGCTAGAGAAAGAAATTACTTGACTGTAGTGAAAATCCACCCTCACCCCATTACAGTCAAGCAGCATGTCACCTGTTCCTCATCCACCTTTACTGTCTAGTCATTTTCAGAACAACAATCCAACCCCGCTCCATCTCTCATCTAAGCATTGGAAGGGAGTTTAACCAAAGTAATATATAGGGTTCAGTTCTTAGTGTGTGGGGTCAAACAGTGATATGCTGGAGTTTATTCCTCAGAAGTGATTGTTAATGTTCAGGGATGTTATGTGGGTAGCTTGAAATTAACCATGGTGGGAGTATTTGCACTTCATAAATAAGCAGATGCTACAAATAAGGACTCTTATCCCTTCACACCCGGACAGCCAGTGGTTAATCATTTTCAAAAGCAATCAGAGATGTTTACATGAGCCAGAGAGCACAGTTGTTGTTGTTGTTGTAAAGTGCCATCGAGTTGGTTCCGACCCACAACGACCCTGTATAGGGTTTCCGAGGAGCAGCTGGTGAGCTTGAACCACTGACCTTGCAATTCAAATGACTTTAGTCTGGTGCATTAACCCACAGCACCACACCAGGACTCCAGAGAACGCAATAGGGTGGCCCATATCCTCTTGTTAGGATTGTGTTCCTAGGTCAGAGTGATGCATTCAACACACCCTTCTACTGGGGCATTATCTCCAAGATCTAGAGAGGGAATCAAAAGACCATTCCTCCCTTGTGCTCCAAGCCTGTGGATGACTTGTCTGCCCCTTAGACATGTACTGCCAGTAGTGTTCCAAAACACACATTTGCCTCTCACATTGACACAGCTCTGCTGGCTACTCCAAGCTCATGGGACCCAGTGCAACACATCAACTGCTTTGACTTAGTTTTTCCTCTCCTCCGTTTTAAAAAAAAAATCAAGTCTCTGGATGATAAAGAGCAGGAGATAATCTACGCCATCTGTCATAGTCTAGGTCTTCAGGACACCATACCAACAAGACTCCTCAAAGAGAGACACCTTTGCCAATTGGCAGGTCACATGAAGAGGACAGCTTTCAGCCTGACACAAAGCAGCACCAATGTTGGTGGAATCAATGAGTGAGCAGTAAATTCTAGGACATGGTGCAATGCACACTCGGGAGAAATAACACCATGTCCCTACACAGCTGGATTTTCTTCCAAGCAGCTGAATTTATTGATATTCCTTCAACAAGATACTGGGCCAGAACACTTGGGTAAAAGAGTCAGAGGTATGAATTATAATGACCAGAATGAGAGCTAAACCTGACAGTTTGCAGCAAGCAGATACAGAAGACAACTGGATTTTGGGAACATTCACAACTGGCAAGCTTGCTTTGGGAGTCAGCTGGAGGAGACCATCCTGGTGTGTGGTTAAATGTGTGGGAAATTGGGGATTCATGTTTTGCAGCACATTCTCAACAAGGACTTCACTGTTGGTGATTCCAGAACATTTCCTATGACGAGTATGCACTTTTAACATTCTCAGTTTTGTTTTTAAAGACTTCAGTTATTCTACAGAATCCTCTAGGTATTCTTCAAATGACTGCAGTTTCTAGATACCGATTATAGTTTGAAGAGGTAGTTACGTGAGAATTTAATCTTGGCTTACCTGAGACGTCCCTGGATTTATGACTGTTCTCCTGGGCAGAAAAGAACAGCTGACCAACCTAGACGCAGCTGAGATGTAAGCTCCTGATTGAAGTCACATATCTGTATGGCAAGCTGGATTACTTTGGGCAAGTTGCTTAACCTCTCTCTCAATTTTCCTTTCAATAATAATTTAAAAAAATGCTGTAATGCTGTATGTCCAGCCAAAGTAATCTTTAAAAATGGAGGTCAGATCATCTTCCTCCTCTATTCCAAACCTTGCAGAGTCCCCAGTTCATTCCGAGTAAAGGCCAAAGCTCTTGTGTAACTCTAACAAGAAAATGGATTTAACGCAACATAATGCTTTGTACTTAGTAGATGTGAGATCATCTTTTCTTAGATAAGTTATTTTTTCTGCCATCTTGGTTTTTACATTTTAATATTTTTAAGAGCAAGCCATCAACGGTGGTAAGAGATCTCTTCTGCAAAAATGTTGGCAACTCAAGCTTCAGAGTGTCTCCTTGGCTGTACAGTGATCTGGAAGGGAGCTCTAGATTCACTCTGGATTGTACCCAAAGCTAAGGACCCAACATTGGTCTGTCAGCCTAGACTAACTAGAAATACCTGTATTTTTCACGGGGACAAGAGACAGCCATGGCTTCTCACTGTTGGTGTTAGATTCAGCTCACCTATCTAGAGCTTCCATTGTCAGAAAGTTGTTTGAAAAGCTCCAGTGTTTAGTAGCCAGGTGAGTCCAATTATTGACCTAGTGTCTTGCAGACCAGGGAAGATAATCACACATCTTCAGACATGAAGGTGTAGAATGAGACAAAGCAAATACTTTCCAAAGTTTGCTTTCCAAAACTTAAATCAAATGAAAAATGTTCGCTTTGTAAGGGTCACCTTCTTCCTTGTTCTCGCAAAGCTACATGGAATAAGCCTGACTCTCAGGAAATAAGGAAACATCTTTGGAAACTATGAAACATCATCTTATTTATTTCTCTCAGGTTCGTTTTGAGGTCCTGTGAGTAAGACAGAAGACTTTTAAGGCCTGTCTTCATAGACTGTAGGGATGAGCCTAAACAGATGTCACTTACGTTCCTGGGACTGAAAACATGGTATTACCCTGAACGCCTTGCATTTCCCATATTATATAACCATTTAGTCAAGGAATTCTCCTGGCTCTACTTCAAAATGGAGTCTCTGGGTGTTGCAAACAAATACCACACTCAGCTGTTGTGAAAGATCGAAAGTTCTAATCTTCACAGGGGTGCCTTGGAAGAAAGACCTCATGATCTATCCTGAAAAATCAGCCATTGTAAACTCTATGGAGCACATTCTACTCTGGTGTTCGCAGGGTTGCCATAAGTCAGGATAGATTCTATGGCAGCTGTTTGTTCTGATTCAAAATATACTTCCGGATTATATCTCTCTTCATCTCCACTGTTACGATATTGTCTTGAGCCACATCACCTTTTGCATAGGTAACTGGATCTCTCCTTCATCCCCCACTTGGCTCATGTCTCCCCCACTGTGTTTTGTCAACCTAGCAACCAACGTGGGCTTTTAAACATGGAAGTCAGAGTATGTTTCTTTTCTACTGCAAACCTTGCAAGGAGTCCCCATTTTATTCTGACTACAAGTGAAAGTGCTTGCCATGAGTGAACACATGAAGTTTCCCTGAGCCCACCATGACTTCTCTGTCCTCATCTTCTAATGCGCTCCCCTTGGTTCAGGAAACTCCAGCCACACTAGCTTTCTTTTTGTTCCTTAAGACACCAGGGTTACTTCTGTGTTTGGGCCTGGCCCTCGTCGTTCCTCTGACCTGGCTCTTCTGCATAGTTCTGCCCTTCATCTATTCCAAGACTTTGCTTAAATCTCACCTTCTTGATGAGGTCAACTCTGACCACCCTTATTAACACCCGCCCCTTCCTCCAAATACCCTGAGTCCCTCCACTTTTCCTTTTCTCTGAGTTTTTGCCACTCATACACCATATAGTTTACCTATTTGTTATACTTATATCTTTGCTTTACCCAACGTGAAGATCACTGTTGTTGTTGTTGTTGTTGTTAAGTGTTGTTGAGTCAGTTCTGACTCATAGTGATCCTGTATTGAATTTCCAAGGAGCAACTGGTAGGTTTGAACTGCTGACTTGTGGTTCAAAGTCCAGTGCTTATCCTAGAGTGCCACACTATTTATTCAGGTACTCACTGTCTGGTTTATGTAAATTCCTAAACATCTCAGAGTCCCAGTTTCCTCATCTATAAAATGGTATCATAAGCACCAGCACATGGAAGATATCAGGGATAGAAATACAGTAAACTGGTCCTTACTATGATAAGATTGTTGTTGTTGTTAAGCGCTATTGAGTTGGTTC
>NW_006408524.1:18847791-18874289 GCF_000296735.1 Chrysochloris asiatica
CTTAATACTTAGATGGGTATGTATTTTGGTATTTTTTTATGCTTTCTGAATGTCTCCATGTAGATGTGATCAGGAAATGGGCTTCCCTTTTCACTCTTCTTCCTGAGAGTTTCAAGATACCACTGTTGGTCATTTTGATGTAATTTAGGATTTAATTTTTGGCCTATTTCCTCTTTTGTCTGCTTGTCCTACTCCACAATCCCCATTCAGACCTTTTTTTCTCGTTGGAAACAGTTCAGGGCCGGCTGTAGCTGTTTGGTTTTAATTGGAAACTGTCTATTTAAATTTCAGGGAGATCTGTACACATGCATAGTAGAACCCTCTGAGGGTGGGGCTGGGATGTCCACTAGCTCAGGCACCCCTGCAGTCACCAGAATGGAGGTGCACAGACAGCAAGGGACCAATGAATAGCTACCAAAAGAAAAGAATGTCCACACCTTTATCTCAGGGGTTCTGCCAGGCATCTGTGGCCGCTCCGCTCCTTCCCCCGTGTGGTCTCACCCAAGATGGTGGCTCCTGGAGCAGCCAAGCATCCTGGACTAGAAAGCAATGGATTTCTTTCTTCTGCCACAAATTCCCCAGCTGTGAGCCTTCCAACCTTCTAAATATTTCTTTATATGTGGTTCAGAGTTCTGGGACCAGTCCCTGAGCCTGCTTGGTCAGGTATTTTATGTTGTTGCTGGTGGAGCTCCTTTACTGCACGTCCACCGGATCCGCCATCTTGTTTGTTCTCCCATTATCTCTCTCTCTTTTTTTTTAATACTGAGAAGAACAAACTAGATTTTAAACAATTTTTTAAAGAACACACACAAGTTACTGAGTCACAGAAGGACTTTTGGGGAAGGGGGGTTGGCTGAGCTCCAAATGTTCAAGAATCTTCAAAAATATATGTAAAACCCTAGCTTTTATTAGATTCTCAAAGAGTGTCGTTGATCCATAAAAATATTATAACCTTTCCAGGACTCTATTCAGGGCTTCTCTAGACAAAGAATTGAAATGGGAACTCTGAAATGATGAGGTCCAGTGTGGAAAATGGCTTTTGTTTGGTATGGGTGCTTATCTCACAGCTTCTCCTGGGTGGCCAGAGGAAAGAAAGTCTGTGTGTGGCAAAGTCATTGCCTCTCACTCCTGGGTACGGCTAGAATTCAGAGGATGTGTAAGCTTCTCCCACGCAGGTGAAACCACTCTGGAGATGGCTGAGGTGACAGTGCAGGAAGAGTAAGCACAGGTGTTGAATGCTTTAATCCAGGCTGAGTACAGATCTGACAGCAGAACCCCATCAGTCCTCAGCATGATTCTGTGCTGTGATCTGGTGAGCCCACGATAAGGACTGTCCCCAAAGGAGATGAATGCTGAGATTCTATTATTATTATTGTTGATGTTATTAAAAGTAAAGCTAATCGCTCACTTCACTGAGCTCCATGGATTCTTTTCAGTTCTATAGCACTTGACCACAGCTTCCAATAATTCTGACTTCATTTGCATCCTTCATGTTAGGAAAACATTTTTTTTTGCAAGAGAAAAGCTAAAGGAAAGGAATGGAGAAAATGGTACCCAGGCCCTACTTTGTCCTTCGTCTGAAACTAGAAATTCTTCTCTTCTTGGAGAGAAGAATAACATGCTAAAGCAAAAGTAAGAAAATGAATGGTAGGAACTGGGAGTTTCCCGGTGCATGACATCCAGTGTTTCTTATCTGTATTTTCAATTCTGCGTCCATCTACTAAATTGTCTAGCATGCTTGCATATTCTCTTTTATGCAGCCCTGTGAAACCGTGTGTCATACACACCACAGCCAGGCTGTGACATTATGAGGCTGAAGAGTTATTTGTAGACTCTCAAATGAAGAATTTCAGTCATTCTCATCACAAGACTTGTGGGTTCCTTTATTTTTTACAGCATTGCCCAATGGCCTTGGGAGAGTGGTTTCTTCTTGACTTTATCTCCTCTTCCCATTTGTAAAACTGCCTAACAGATGGCTTGAGGTGGTCAGTAACTGCCAAGTCATAATAGGATGATCAGAGGACATTGGGTCAGAGAGCTGTTTGTTGATCACACACATGAAGTTAAGCTTCTCAATTTGTTAAGCAAACAAACAAACAAAACCCAAAAAACCAACAGCTCATTTCTGAGGAGCACACAATGTGGTAGATCCGATTGGACAGAGAGCAGTTCAAATCCAGTTCTTCCACTTACTGGGTATGACCTTGGATGAATGATGTAAGTGTCCATGTGAGGGTTTCATGATGTATCATGCTTACACAGTGAGTGGTACATACAAACTACAAACAGTAGTAAATAGTAGCGAGGATGAGTATTGTCATTCTTAGAACTACTGTTGCCACTATTACTATTTATATTTGAGTATTTATATTTATATTTGAGAAAAGGAGGGACGTTGGAGTAGACTCTCTGGAGCCCATCCAGGGTTAAACCTGCCCTTTCAGTAACAGTCCAGTCCTATCCACACACAGCCTTTAGGAGCTCTCTTGTGACAACTGTTCAGTTACCCAGATAGCTGAAAGATATGCCAGCACTCAGTCCGGATGCATTATTTATCTTGGCCGTTTACTTTCAGTTACAGTGCACAGTCCTTGTCTGCTGAGAACAGGAAAGGTAGTCTCTCCCTTGTGTCCCTTGGAGGCAGGCCAGGGTGGAATCCTGCTTCAAAATGTTACTTCCCTTCAAAGGTGAAAAGCATGAGTCACAGCTGGTCGTCCCCGGGGGTTATTTCTGTGAGGGGCCCCTCCTCCGCACCACTCCGCTTCTTCCCTGCACCATTTCACGGGTGATTAAAGTGTGAGCTGGAGTAAGGCAGAGCCTGCAGGGCGAAGAGGGATTTTCCTCTGCTTCCAAAACAGCTGCTGATGTCACAGAGCCTCAGGGACGTGATCAATTGCTGCCACGAAAGCACCTTCTGATGAGATATTGATTTGGTGCTAGGGTTGGCAGCAAGTGGAACAAATGAACACCACCCCCGCCTCACCCCACCCCGCCCAGCCCCTGTGGAGCTCTGGTCGCCTTGTTGTTGCCCAGAATGTTTGCAAATGCCAGACAAGATTGGTTCAGCCAGCAGATCTGTGTAGGGTTTCAGGCAGTGCATGAAATGACGCCATGGGTGAGGCTGCTGCCAGGCTGCCAGTAATAATGCATTCACATTACTTTTGAAGAGCAAATTCTGACAAGTGCTCACATTTAAGCACCTGCTTATTTGTAAAAAAAAAAAACCAAAACAACGGGGGGATGGGAGGAGAAAAATCCAATCACTATGATTTCATGAGTCTTTGTTTTTTGCCTTGAAATTTTGTGCAGCTTTTTCGGAGTGTTTTTCTCTCCTTTCTTTCGTGTTTTAAATGGTTTATGATGATGCATTTGCAAATAGTGGCTTCCAGCGCTAGATATAGATAGTAATAATGGTGCAAGGTAGTCTATTACTGAAATTTGAATCAAATTTAGAATCAACTTGAACGATGTAAGTCTCCCTGACAATAATCCGACATAACCTGCAATTTTATTTTCATGAGAATGTTGCTTTAAAAGCCATAGTTATCAAATAAACCTCCTGAGATCACCAGTAGTAAATGACCAGCCCTCTGTCAATAAATTCTTAACCAAGGTTGACTTTGCAATGGAAGTTGGTAGGGTTTAGAAAAGGTCATGCATACCTCTCTGATCAGTCAGTTTCAGCACAGAGATGAAGCAGATAAATTCTGGAATGAATGAATAGGAAAGTGGTGAGAAGTCCTAGGCAGTAGGCCTTCTGAGCAGCAGCTGTAGGGATTGCTTGGAATTCATCTAGCAGAAATGGCTGGTCCCTGATAGGTTTAATCACATATATGACAAGAGGATATAAGGAATGATGACTGTAATAATTTAAAATTGGAGTCTCCATGGCCAACAGAACTGATGGATGTACAGAAGGCAGAGGGAACGTCTGCTATGTTATATAGATGGTGGGGGGTGCTGAGTCTCATAAATGCTTTTGTGCCTGTATAGAAGCTGTGCTTGGTAAAGTGGATTATCAGTGAAAAGAGGAAGACCCATCCTCCCACCCTCCCAATGAGATGGATTGACACAGTGGCAGCAGTGTTGGGCTCAAACAGACCAACGGTTGTTAGGATGGTGCAGAAGCCGGCATTGTTTCGTTTCTGTTGTGCATAGGATCACTATGAGTCAGAACCAAGTCCATGTCACCTAATAAAAATACAGGAGGAGAAGTCTTCAATGAACTCTTTCATGTCTGGAGACTAATTGATTCAGAAGGCTTTGTTTGCTTTGCCCATCCTGAAAGCAGAATAGCTTCTAGAAGCCTCTAAATTTTACTTGATTGGAGCTATTTCCAAGGACTCAGCATTTGCTCTTCAGTGGTTTGGCAAAAATTCTCAAGTGCTTTTTATGTCTCCAGAGTACAACCATGTTCATGTCTTCATTTAGAGTTAGCCAAGGCAGTGCGGGGGAGGCCATGTAACTGTACACAGGAGCATCCTCTGGTTCCATGGTAGAATTGGCAGTACACAAGTAGTTCTAGTCTCTTGTGAGATCTGCTTTGCACGCTGATCACTTTCAAATTGTGTCCATGTTTCCATCCCTCTCCATCACTCAGGTCCCACTCCCTGCTTTTAGGAGTCTGTTTGTATCAGAGAAGCAGAACTATAAATATACACCAACCTTTGCTGAATCTGTCAAGTCTGTATGTGTGAAGGATTATGGACCTTCAGTCAAGGTGCCTTCTGGGTCTTTTATATTTGCACTCATCTGTGAAAAATGTGTGGATGGAAAGCATTTGTGGGGACTTTTGTTCTTTGGTTCTTCTGGATTTGAAAAATCTTTTCACTTCTGAGAATCACAGGGCCTAGAATGGACCATTTAAATGTTCCCATGGATAATTCTGAAAATACTGTCAGGAGTAATTACTATCCCTTATTCCCCTATGTGATGAATCACACAAAAAGTAAGATTTCACTTACCTGGAGAGTTCTGGAAATCAAGTGAAGCTGCAGCTACTTGGAAATGATCTCTTTATGCATTGAAAAGGAGCTCAGGGCACTGTCTTAGAGCCTTTCCCAGAACATCCTCACATTAGCTTCTGGTTTGTTCAGATTTGTTTCCATGTCTCAGGTTTGCTTTTGAAGAGCTGATGTGGCAGGAATCACCAATTTTTGAACATACATGAAATAAACTTCTTAGTCCCTTTCTGAGAAGCGCAGTCTGCCCATGAGTCAGTTGGTTAGTTGGTCTGTTAAAACAGTGATAAACAAGACATTCAATGTCTCTGTGAAAGTACAGTCCAGTGGCTGCTTTAAAACTACCACCAACAGAGAAATTAGCTCAGCATCACTGATGAATTTGCTTGGTATTGTCACTTCGAATTTTGAATGCTGGTGTTCATGGGTCTAGCTAGAGTCTCTCACTTTAAGTTACTTCTTGAGATCATTTATCATCTCGAACTAAGCCAGAGGACATTCATGATCCTTCAACATTTTCCCACTGTACTTTAAATGAAAAGAGAAGCCAGTTGCTGTTGAGTTGATTCTGAGGCATGGTGACTCAATGTGTGGCAAAGCAGAGCTGAGCAACACAGAGCGTTTCAATGGCTGAATTTTGGAAGTAGATCACCAGATTTTCTTTTTCAACATGTCTGGGTAGTCTGGAACCACTTACCTTTTGGTTAGCAATGGAGCACATTAACCATTTGCCCTACTCAGGGACTGACCCTTAAATTCATCCTCAAGGCTCTGCTCTGACCCTCAAGTGCCCCCCAGGGCTGCCTCACTGACTTCAGCACAGGCCACTCTCCCCCTTGCCCACATTACTCCAGCCATAACTTATCTCTCTCCAATTCCTTCCAGCACCTTCTGGCCCAGAATCTTTACACATGCTGTTTTCTCTGGTCTGAAATGTTTCCCTCTTGCTTGTTACTGGTGGACTTGATTCCTCTTCAGGTCTTGGCTCAGATGTTACCTCCATCACTCACCACGTGGGTGGGTTAATGATGGCTGCACAGTGTGTCACTTCCCTATCAGGAGATGGAGACTATTTCTCCACCCTTGAATCAGAGGTATCCCAGTGACTGCTGTCACCAATGAAAGGTAGCAGGAGTGATACTTCTGTCTTTACTTGCTCTGGCAGTCTAGTGGCCATGTAAAGAAGCCCAAACTAGTCATGTGGAGTGACCATGCAGAGGTCATGTGGAGAGAGAGAGAAGAGATCCCAGCCTTCTACTCTCCCTGCCAAAGCACCAGATGTGTCAGTGAAGCCATATTGGGTATTGTGATCCCAGGCACCATCTGATGGTAGCGTCACGAAAACCCCCAGACCAGACCTTCAGAAGAACTGCTTAATCAACCATAGAATAATGGTTGCTGTTGTTTTTAACCACTAAATCTGGGGGTGATTTGTTAGACAGCAGTAAGTAGTGAAACACCACCCTAGGTGTAAACAGGCCTCTTCCCATTGTTCTCTGTACCACACACTATTTTCTTTTTTATTATAACTTTTCACAATTTATAATGATGTGTTTGTCATTTTATAATCTGTTTGATATCTGTTGAATCAACTAGATTGCATATCTGTGGTGTAGGGATTGGCCTACTTACTGACCCCTGCATACCTTGTACTATAGAGTGCCTGCCATATATAGTCGGCACTCAGCAAATATTTGTAGAATGAATACATGAGTGAATAAGTGAAGACCCAATCTAAAACTGTTCAGCATTTGTGAGCTTCTCACGGTCCCTCCACCACTGCCACCTCCACCCCACAGATGTAAGAATAAGAATCTGCAAATCTTTCATCTCTGGTGATGGTTCAGAAACAAGTTTTGAAAAAACTTGTATCCTCTTTATAAATGGTGGTGGTGGTGTGCCGTGGAGTCAGTTCCAACTCATAGCAACCTGCATCAGGTTTCCGAGGCTGTAAATCTTTATGTGAGCAGAAAGGTTCATCTTTCTCCCATGGAACAGCTGATAGTTTTGAACTGTTGACCTTGAGGTTAGTAGCCTGACTCATAACTACTACGCTACCAGAGCGCCTTTTTTTGTAAATTGTTATTGTTGTTAGGTGCCATCAAGTCGGTAACCGACTCACAGCAGAATGAAGCACTGCCTGATCCTGGGCCAACCTCACTATTGTTGCCACGCTTGAGTCCATCGATGCTGCCACCTGGCCAATTCATCTCATTGGGGGTCTTCCTTTTTTTTCTCTGACCCTCCACCTTACCAAACATGATATCCTTCTCCAGCGACTGGTCCCTTCTGACAAAGTATGAGAGATGAAGTTTGGCCATTCTGGCCTCCAAGGAGCACTCTGGCTGTACTTCTTCCAACACAAATGTGTTGGTTCTTTTGGCAGCCCTTAGCACCCTTAGTATTCTCCTCCAACACCATAACTCAAATGTGTCAATTCTTCTATGGCCTTCCTTATTTACTGTCTAGATTTCGCGTGCATAAGAGGTTATTGAAAATATCATGGCTTGGGTCAGGCGCACCTTAGTCCTTAAGCTGACATCTTTGCTCTTCAACACTTTGAAAAGGTCTTGTGCAGCAGATTTGCCTAATGCAATACATCCTCTGATTTCTTGACTGCTGCTTCCTTGAGCGTTGATAGTTGATCCAAGAAGTATGAAGTTCTTGGCAACTTCAATCTTTCTTCATTGATAAGAATGCTGTTTATTGGTCCAGTAGTGAGGATTTTTGTTTACTTTACATTAAGATGTAATCCATACTGAAGGCTGTGCTCTTTGATCTTCATCAGTAAATGTTTTAAGTCCTCTTCACTTTCAGCAAGCAAGGTTGTATCAACAGCATATCGCAGGTTGTTAATAAGTCTTCCTCCAATCCTGATGCCTCATCTTTCTTCATATAACCTAGCTTCTCAGATTATTTGCTTAGCATACAGGTTGAATAAATATGGTGAAAGAATACAACCCTGTCGCACACCTTTCTTAATTTTAAACCATTCAGTGTTCCCATGTTTTGTTTGAACATCTGCCTCTTGGTCCATGTACAGATTCCTCGTGAGCACAATTAAGTGTTCCAGAATATTCATACTTCGCAATGTTGCCCATAGTTTGTCATGATCTACACAATCAAAAGACTTTGCGTAGTCAATAAAGCACAGGTAAACATCTTTCTGATATTCTCTGCTTTCAGCCAAGATCCTTTGTCGTACTGTGGTGGCTTGTGAGTTGCTGTGATTCTGAAAGCTATGCCACTGATACTTTAAATACCAGCAGGGTCACACATGGTAGACAGGTTTCAGATGAGCTTCCAGACAAAGACAGACTAAGAAGAAGGAATAACAAACTACTTCCGAATATTTAGTCACTGAAAATCTTATGAATAGCAGAGAAACACTGTCGGAAAATGTGCCAGAAAACGAGCCCCTCAGGTTGGAAGGCACTCAAAATGCAACTGGGGAAGAGCTGCCTCCTCTGAGTAGAGTTGACTGTGTTGATGCAAATGGAGTAAAGCCCATGGGAGAAAAGCCCATGGGACCTTCATTTGCTAATGGGGTAGAACTCAAAATGAAGAGAAACAGCTGTAAACATCCATTGAAAATCAGAACATGGAATGTATGAAGTATGAATCTGGGAAAATTGGAAGTTGTCAAAAATGAAATGGAACACATAAACATCAATATTTTAGGCATTAGTGAGCTGAAATGGACTGGTATTGGCTATTTTGAATCTGACAACCACATGGTTTACTATGCCGGGAATGACAAATTGAAGAGGAATGGTGTTGCATTTATTGTCAAAAAGACCATATCCAGATCAGTCATGAGGTACAATGCTGTCTTTGTAAATAGCATTTGCTAAATCACAGTTCCACTTTGCATCTACTACATATCTGCTCAACAAATTGGACCAATGACTATTGGACCAAGAACCCAGTGCCAATGAGTTGATTCCGACTCAGAGTCATCTTGTATCGGGTTTCTGAGACTGTAAATCTTTACGGGAGCAGACAGCCTCATCTTTCTCCCATGGAGGGGCTGGAAGGTTTGAACTGCCGATCTTGTAGTTAGCAGCCCCACACCTAAAGCACAGCATTACCAGGGCTTCTTTCTTTATTGGCCTGAACATACACAAATCTAAATTTTAATATGGTATTCTAAGCCTACCTCAATCAGCACATCCAACCTTCTCCCATTGTCCCCATCTTGGCCTCTGGACACCTACCACACAAGTTCTTTGTTCTTACAGGCACCACCACACACATTTCCATTTTCTTGGAGCCTCTCTTGTCTAGTTCTTTCCACTTCCCAAGATACCCCGTCCTTCTGGAAGCCTCACCAATAACCTATATTTTAGTTAGAATTTCTTGTTCTTACCTGTGAACCTTTGGTATACTAGGATAAGCGCTGGACTGCTAACCACAGGGTTGGGGGTTCAAACCCACCAGCTGCTCCTTGGAAACCCTATACAGGGTTGTTATGAGTCAAACTGACTCGACTGCACATAACAACAACCTGTGAAACAACCCTTGAATCAGACTACTTAGCCTGCTTACACTGCTCCTTCCTTATCAGTCTAATTAGGAGCTTGGGTAAAGAGTTTCTGTAGTGTAATGGTTATCACGTTCGTCTAACACACAAAAGGTCCCCAGTTCAAAACTGGGTGGAAACAAAATGACGGGTCTTTTGAAGTCCTGATGGTGCTGTAGGATAAGCACTGGACCGTAAGGTTGACAGTTCAAACCCAGCAGCTGCTTCTCAGAAACCCTATACAGGGTAACTATGAGTGGGAACTGATTCGGAACTGATTCGATGACATTTAACAACAACACGATCCCTTTCAGCCCTGAAGTTTCCCATGTTCAAATTCGTTTTGCAGTGATAGGAAGAATAACTCGCTGATTTATGTGCACTTGGGTCAGAATTTGGTGAACTGTAGCATCAGCAGTTTTATATGAACCAAGATTTCAATTTCATTAGTACAGCCAAGTTAATTCTGCTGGGTTGGCAGTGTGTTCCGAGAAGCCAGAAGTGACGAAGCCTGCACTGTCATCCTGCTCTGCCACTAACCAGTCTTGGAAAAGCCAATGACCTCACAGCTCTCAGCCACTCCATTTCTAAAATGGGAAAAATAAAACAGTAGCCTGATTTTGCGGGGCTAACATGGACTCTTGGTGTAGCGCTGTAGGATCAGCACTGGACTGCGAACCACAAGGTTGGAAGTTCAAATCCACCAGCTGTTCCTTGGAAGCTCTATACAGGGTCACTATGAGTTGGAATCGCTTGATGGCACTTAACAATAACAATGTGTGTGGATGGTAATGCTTTGATAATGTCATAATCAAAAGTTATTGAAACAAAATCTTGATGTTCTATCTTTTTCAAGATAACAAAGGCTTCTAACGGGAGCCTAGCGGAGGCAGTGAAGGCCCAGTGGTAAAATTCTTTCCTTCTATGTAAGAACCTGGTTTCAACTTCTGGCCAGTGCACCTCCATACAGGTGGAGACGTCCATGTTTCTATGATGCTGAACAGGTTTCACTGGAGTGTCCAAGACTAAGCTAGACTAAGAAGAAAAACCTGGCAATCTGCTTCTGAAAATCAGTCATAATGGTCTGATCCACATTGAACTCTGAGGATAGTGCAGTGTTTGGTTCCATTGTGCCTGAGGTTCCTGTCAGAGGGACAGCACGGTGCTCTGTGTGCACCAAGGTTCACGCATTGTTTCCCAAGTCCATCCTCCTTATATCTTGTCAGATGGACGAGAGACAGCAACAGCAAGTGAAGTCCTAGAAGAAGAAGGTGAGGGTGGGGAGTAACTACTTTTTAAATGAGATCCTTCACTGTGCAATGCACTGTTCATGCTTGGTTTGTTAACTTTTTAAGCAATCCTCTAAAGGAGGAATTATATTAGTTAGGATTCTTTTAGTTTTCAGTGATAGAAATCTGACTCAAACTAGTGGTTATGTGCCGTGGAGTAAGTTCCGACTCGCCGAGACACTGAATAGGGTCTCTGAGGCTGTAAATCTTTATAGGAGCCCAAAGTCTTATCTGTCTTCTGTGGAATTGCTGGTGGTTTCAAACTGCTGACCTTGAGGTTATGAGCCCGACTTGTAAACACTATGTTATCAGAGCTCTTCCAAACTAGCTTAAGTGAAAAAAGAAAAAAAAAAAAAAGTAGGTATACTTTTTTGGTTCGTATAAACTGAAGTCCTTTCGTATCCTGGCTTCAGGCATAGCAGGATCAAGGAGCTCAAATGCGTCTCATTCTCTCTGTTTCTTTTCTCTATGTTGGCACTCTTTCCTAGCAGACTTTATCCACATGTTGGGAAAGATAACCCCAAGGCCACGTTTACCCAAGCTTTTTATTGCCTGTCATCTCAAATAAAAATGAAATAGGCCCCCCACACTGACCTTATCTCAATAAAGAACAATGGTTGGCTATGCTTGATTCATGTATCATCTCTTACAAGTACTTTGTTCAGAGGCTAATATACTCAACAATCTGGTTGGTCACCCTAGTTTGTATGTATCTGTTATAGTTAAATCTAGTCAAAAGTCAGACTTGGGTTTTTCTGTAACTTTTTGGATCTATGAAAAGCTTAGCTTGCTAAGATTAGACTGTGAGTTCAGATTTGGTATATGAGGACTAGAAAGTGACTTAAAGATCACTGAGCCCAACCCTGCCATGGCTAAAGAAGAAATATTTCTTGTCCCAAGTCACACAGCAAATCAAGGCCACTCCAAGTGTGCCTTTTCCTTTGCCACATTCTTGGAGAGATTAAAATAAGCTGTTCCCATCAGAGAAATGGAAGGGAACTACCAGAGGCAGAGAGAGAGGCAAAAGTTGTGGGTCGCACACAGGCTCCATCAGGCCTACCCTGAACTGGTGGTCTCGTCTGTCTCTTCTTCCATCTCCTTCTTGTCCCCACCTGCCTGGGCCACTCTCTGGACATATCATTGAGAGGCTGATTGTTCAGAGCTCCATTGAAGGTGGTGGCTTAGCCCATCCACTGCCTCTTCCTGCCTCTCTTTTTTTCTAGAGGAGGTGGTTCCTGGAATAGAGTCCTCTATAAATCATAAAGGCAAACAGAGAAAATGTTATAGAGAAAAGCATTGTGGTAATATCACTAAAAAGGTCCCATGCCTGAAAGGGAAGCTAGTGGGAGAGAAAAGCCTCTGTTGACAGTGCATTCTGGGAACATCTCACATCTGGTGTGGGCGGGAGGAACCGGCGGGCTCTTATGCCCGATGGTGCTACTTCCGATGCCCTGCATGTTTCTCCAGAAATTCCTTCTCAACAGATGTTGGTGATGCCTCTGCCAAGTTGTTAAACTGGATCAAGGGCACAGGCTGACTTCATGGAGGTCAAAGCAAGCAGTCAGAATCTTGGAGCTGCTACATGGATGCTCAGATGAGACCATGTTTTCCCTTTTCCTATTCTCTCTCTCTTTTTTGTCCTACTCTTCCTTCTTAATCAGCTGGGGGACTTGATTGCACTTGGTAGGTAGCTGGGCTCCTCATATGGAGCCCAGCATATCATTTATCCCATGGGTGGTGCATGATCTTGTGGCAGCCTTCAGGAGAGTTGGCCTCAGTGCACAAAACAGGGCAGCAGGTAACCTCCACGTGTGACCATATATGCCCCTTCTTAGAAGCACCTATGACTCACTATCACCTTCAGGGAAGAACCCAAGACTCCCCCCGTGCCCATCATGGTCTGGCTGACCCTACCAGCACTTTTTCCTCTTTTGAATCACTTGTTTTAGTTAAGCCACACAAAACTATTTGCAGATGGCCAGACAGCTTGACCCTCTCATGCTGTACCTGTTTTCGTTCAATGACCTTTTTCTGGAATGATCTGCCTCTACCCACCTTCCATGTAAGCATCTCATACTCATCCACCTTCAAGATCCAGTTCATATGTTACCTCTACTATGTAGTTTTCCTAATTCCTATAGTATGAGTGTCCCCTTTGTCTGTGTTCCCACAGTCCATACCCCCTCTATCTTAGACCCTTTAGTTGCAGTCTTTTTATATGTCTTCAGGGAGGTAGTACATAGCAAAGGAGAGAAAACATAAGCTCTGCATTCCATTCTGGGTGCAAAACTTGGCTCTATCACTTATGCTTTTGCAGAAGTTATCTGACTTTTGGGAGATTCTTCTGTCTTTATTTGTAAATACTATCGTTGCTATTCAGTGCCATTGAGTCTTTTCCAACTCATAGGGATGCCATGTGAAAGAGTAGAGTTTTCCATAAGGTTTTCTTTATGGAAGTAGATTCCCAGGTCTTTCTCTCATAGAACTTCTAGGTGGTTTGAACTGCCAACTTTTCTGTTAGTTGTTGAGTACTTAACTGTTGCATCATGGGGATAATAAAACTATTATGATTTTTTTTTTTTTTTTGAGGAACCAACCTGTGGTGTGCTTAATGTGGAGCCTGGCCCAGGTTTGTTTTCAGTAATGGTTCTTGTGATAAATACTGAATCACAGCAGAAGTACCCGCTAAGGCAGTTGTACTTTGTCCTACAGAATTTTTATGAGTAGGAATCAACTCCACAGTAACATTTATTTCCCTTTTTTTAATGTTGATGGTATAGAGGTTTACTACAATTTACTCTAAGTTTTACATTATCTACATTTGGGGACTATTTTAGATTCGTAGTTATATGCATGTGTGTTTTCATATATGTGTGTGTATGTATGTTGTTGTTGTTAAGTGCCGTCGAGTTGGTTCCAACCCATAGCAACCCTGTATAGGGTTTCCGACGAGTGGCTGGTGAGCTTGAACCACCGACCTTGCGGCTGAAACCTATGTGCAGCCCAGTGCATTAATCAACAACACCACACACATATATATGGATGTGTCTCTCTATATATTTAATTATATTTGACCATGTGAGTTTCTTAGGGTCTTATTCCAAAGATTGGGTTATAACAGAAATTAACCTCCATAGCAAAGTTTTAAGTGGCTTTGCTTTTTTTTTTTATTTCGGGTCAGCTTGCATCTGTTTTGCTTTGCTCTGAGCAGAATGCCACTAGAAATCATGGTTTGTAATGTTGCTGCAACTATCAAGTATACCTTGTCTGATTTTGTTGTTAAGTGCGGTCAAGTTGCTTCCTACCCATAGCGACACTGTATAGGGTTTCCGATTCGTGGCTTACTGAGCTTGAACTGCCGACCTTGTGGTTCAAGCAGACTTTGCAGTCCAGCTCATTAACCCACAGTGCCACACCAGGACTTCTGTGACAGGACAAACATAGTCTGAATGACATAATAGCATGTGCACTCCCAAAAGAGTAATATTTTTGTTGATAGAAAGAAGGCAAATTTATTTTCTAGTATGTTTAAGAAAGAACCCTGACTCAAGAGGAAGGATTTCTAAGTTATGTCGTGGGTCTTGGACCTCAGTTTTCTTATCTGTGAAGTGAGTCTGGCACTCAGAGATGGGTCGAAGAACTAATTACTCCTCTTCTCCATTCAGCCATAGCTGTCCTATCATTAGTTTTTAACCCTGATATGCCTTGTTATTTTTTATAAGACTTTGTGTGAAATAAAGTATTCTGTTATTTAAAAAATTTGAAAACCTCTAACCTTTAAGGGTCCTTTCAGTTCCAAAAAGTTTTGTAAAAATACAGCAAAATTATGTTTCTATCAATTTTCTAATACATGTTTGATTTTTAAGTTTCACTAAAATACAACACAATCATGTTTCAGAACCATTTTAAAGACTTTTTTCCCCCCCTCTCTCTGTGATTTGTTTAATTATAGAGGAAGGCTGTATCTTTTCTCCAAGATTTGCTTTTTGTTGACTTAATCCAAATCCCACTAACACTAGTACAAAATCATAGGCATGCTGAATTTCATCCTTTATTTTGTACCATTCAATCCTTACATCCAGGCTAACCTTGGAAGAAACCATGCTATAATTGTGTTGTTAAGTGTCACTGAGTTGGTTCTGATTCATAGCGTCCTCATATAGGTTTCCAAGGAGCGACTGGTGAGTTTGAACCACCAGCCTTGTATTTCAAACTGACCTTAAGGTCAAATGCTTATCCTATGGTGCCACACCAGGGGACTCCATGATATAGTAGTATATATTCAGTAAAAATATGTATTCATGTCTTGTTTTCAGAAATTTCTCCCCCAAGTCACCTCTGATGACCCCATAGAATCATGAAGGTGAAAGGGATGTAGAAAAGCATCTCACCTCACTGCTTTATGTTGTGACTGTAGAAAATGGGGCCATGTGAGAGTAGAAACATTTGTCTAGGACAAGATGATGAACCATAACTCAAATGCCAGTCTTCGCCACTTCCGTTCTCTTTTTGGCAGGCCTATGTTGTAACCTCCTGTTATCTGTATTCTGATTGTAAAATGGAGACAATAATAATAATCTTATCTACCTGCAGAGGTGTGCTTGCACCAAAGAGACTTTCCAATACATGTTGGCTATTGTGATTATTATTACAATCATTACTATACTGCTGTATTCTGGTAGCAGTTTTCCTAAGGTACAAACTGTTGGAAGTATCCTGTTATGGAGACTGTGTCTTCCATCTCCCAAACAAGTGGCTAAAATGCTATCTTCTTCTGGTGTCCTCTATTTCCCCAGGACACTGCTCCCTGCTGGGTCACATTGGGTGGGTAATTGGTTTTATTTAGATAAATGAGTTCCATCCTAATATTCTATTGTTTCTAAGTGCCCTTGAGTCAGTTCAGACTCATAGCCACCCTGTATAGGGTTTTCCAGGAGTGGCTGGTAAGCTTGACCCACCAACCTTTTGGTTCAAACTGACCTTGCAGTCTAGTGCATTAGCCCACTCCATGCTAATAAACTGGTTGCTTAATGTTAACTCTAATGGGTAAGAATGCCTTTTTATTGTTGTTAGCTGATGTGGAGTGGAGCTAGCTAGGACTCATGGCCAGCCTTTGAATTCCAGAGTAGAATTGCTCCGCAGGGTTTACTTGACTGTAATCAACAAACCTTTCTTCTTCCTAGATGCTGAGTGGGTTCAAACTGTCAACTTTTAGCTTAGCAACCAATCACAAACTACTGGCACTACCCAGGCTCAATAATACCTTCACTCAGTGCATTTTCCCAGAAAATCTTTAAGGAAGACTGACTTTAACGAGGTGATTTCAGCTAGTGTGGCAGCTGAGTGAGTGAGTCCTTTTGGATAAAACAGATCTATCATTTCACCTTGAACCAGGTACGCTCCCCATTAGCATGCATGGGAACAGTCATGCCATCTTCAGTAATGCTCACTGCTAACTTCGGATAAGTGAATGTCAAATGGGTGAGCATGTAGGATTCAGACTCCATCATTTTATTACTCTGTCAAGGTCAAATGAATGGCTCTTGAGCAATGAAGAAAAGCTAGGCCTCACCTTTAAGTAGAGCTTACTTTTGAGTTGTTGTCGCTAAGAGCCGTAGAGTCAGTTCTGACCCATAGCGACCCTGTACAGGGTTTCCGAGGCTGTAAATCTTTACAGGAGCAGAATGCCTCATCTTTCTCCCGTGGAGCAGCTGGTAGTTTCGAAATGCTGACCTTGTGGTTCACAGCCTGATTCGTAACCACTACGCTACCAGAGCTCCTTCAAATAAGTTTATTTTGCTTTACAGTCCTGGTATGGCATTATAGGATAAAGTACCGGACAGGAAGGTTGGTTTGAACCACAAGGTTAGCAGTTCAAATTCACCAGCTGCTCCGTGGAAACCCACTCAACAGCATTTAACAAGAATCTGATAGATAGAAAAAGAATACTGGGAATGGGATTGAAGAGGCATTACCTGCTGTGAGGAAAAATCCTGTAATAGGGCATGTTGCAACCCGAATCTTAGGATCCCTGAGTGTCAGGTTTGAAATGGCTGTGGGGAAGTGGTGGCCACTTTATGTAGAAGTTTGACCATTAGCTCTGGGATGCCCAAAAGCAATCTACCTGAGCCCTGATCTTATGTATCTTTCTGTCTTTGGTTCCTCAGCCCCTCCTGTCTGTCTGACTCCTGTGTTCCAGAACATTCTACTTCACTGACATTGTCAGTAACCAGACACTGACAGTCCTTGCAGCTTTGTGAAGCTGACATTCCCCAGTCATCCTCTAAGGACTCACCCAAGGGGTGACCCCTTGAGAAATAAGTGGCTTTATCAATGGGAAAGGATCTCTGGTAGCATAGTGGTTACGAATTGGGCTGCTTATCTCACCGTCAGAAGTTCGAAACTACCAGCTGTTTTGCAGGAGAAAGATGAGGCTTTCTGCTCCCGTAAAGATTTACAGCCTTGGAAAGTCTATGCAGGGTCACTATGAGTGGGAACCAGCTCCAGGGTACATAACAACAATAATAATCAACAGGATGTGTGTGTGTGAGAGAGAGAATGGGGGGGAGGGGGAAGCTCCCATTAGCAGGAAAATACCAGGACTTACTAAATGTGATGTGTGTCAACTTCTTTAGTTCCTGTCAATTGCTTTAATATTTCAAAATGGACCTGGCGTGTGTGTAAAGCATTGTAAAGAAAAGCTCCAACAGTAACTCCAGGGAACCTCGTCCCTGGCATTTGCCCTACCACCCTCGAGGACGGCACAGTTCCTGTCCTGCGGATTTTCGCGCGTGCAGCCCGTGTTATCTATCTGGTGCGGGATTCTGGAGCCATTGAAGCCCTCGACTGGGGGCCCTGCGTGGCTGCGGCCCGGGAGCCGCGGGCTGCCCTCGGAGGAGAAAGTGGCCGAGTGTGCGGGACTGAACGCGGCGAGCCTGTGCCAGGCGGACCGCGGAGCCCCTCGCCCTCCCTCCCTCGGCGCCCGCGGGTGTGAACCAGACGCCAGTCCCGCGCGCTGACTGACGACTTTTCTCTCAGTTGTCAGTTTTCTCGCTTGTCAGCAGAGCTGCTGGTAAGTGAAAGAAAGCAGCGAGGGGGCGCGCAGCCTGCGAGGCACCGGGAGAGGGGTGCGTGGGGAGCCGCTGGCCTCGGGAGAGCAGGGGGCACAGGTCGGAGCAAAGCGTGCTCCCCTAGCCCCCGGACCACCCTCCCTGCGCCCACTCCCCGCTGGGCTCTACCTCTCTCTTCCCTCCCCTTCGCACTTTCGCCTTCCTCTCTCTCCTCCCCACCCAGTCTCCCTTTCTTCCCCAGGTCTTTCAGCTTACACACTGTTCCTTTCCTTGGCTTTGCCATAGACCGTCCAAATAGATCCCAGGTGCCTTCTCTTTGGGCAGTAGTGTGAGACCATGGCTGGTGTCCGCAGCTGCCTCCGGGGCGCACCTGAAGCCGAGGTCGCCTGCGGTCTGAGCCCGCTCTGAGTCTAGATTTGGGGGCACGGAAGGGGAAGCGCACCAGAGAGGGCGCCAGGCAAAAGCGCGCAGCTCCGGGCTGGGGATCGCGGGCCGGCCGGATCGGCGACAGGCGGGGAGGGGACAGCCCAAACTCTCTCAGTCTCAGTCCCAGTGATAACCTGCAGTTATGGAGTCTCCGACCAAGGAGATTGAAGAATTTGAGAGCAACTCTTTGAAATACCTGCAACCGGAACAGATCGAGAAAATCTGGCTGCGGCTCCGAGGACTGTAAGTAAATCTCTTCATTTCTCTTGCCACCATTATTTTACTACCTAGTCCCAATCACAACTGCATTGCCCTTTCAATAACAGCCCTGTAAGTTCCACAACTGCTTCTCTGTTAATTACAGTCATTGATAGCTTTCTACAGAGAGGGCTGCATTTCTGAATCTCAGGATACCTTATTATTTTCAAATCGGTGCTCTTTTTGGGGGGGGGGGGCAGAAGAGGAGATGTCAATTGATAAAAGTTCAATAGGCACTTACGTGTTTTTGCCTGGGAGAAGTTTGTGGGATCCTGGTCAAGGACTTTTAATCAATGGAAGATATTCCACCACCCCCGCCCCCCTTTACAAATGGTTCAAATTCAGGGTGCATACTCCCCACTAAATTCTCTTCTCTCTTGGCTCTCCCCAGCCCAGTTAAATTTCTGATATTTTCTTAGGATACTTTCTAGTAGACAAATGCTTATGGGAAGGACATGCTCTTGTGGAGAAAGTAATTGGGGTTTTCTAAGCAACACTAGAACAGTGAAATAGGACATTTAAATATAGTGCTCAGAATTCTAGACTGATCTACAGAAATCTCTAAATTTTATTCACTTCCTTGGGTTCTGAGGAGAGGTGGCCAGGAAATAACATATTTTCTGTGATGTGGTTTCATAAATACCCGAATCAGAGAACCTTAGTGATAGCTATACATTTGCAATTTGCTCCTCGGTTGACCACACAGATCCCAAGATACCCCTCCCATAGCTATCAGATACTCAACGTCATTAGATGTATGTTGTTGTTGTTGTTAAGTGCCATCAAGTTGATCCCAACCCACAGCAACCCTGTATAGGGTTTCCTAAGAGCGACTGGTGAACTTGAACTGCCAAACTTGTGATTCAAACCAATAGCATCCTTCCAAGTATATTTTCCGACATTCTGTTGCTACCCAGGGCAGTGATGGAAAATCAGTTTCCCATCAATTTGCTTGTTTAGCTGCAGTTACTGTTTTTGAAAGCATGCATATACATATAACACATACATATATACACATTCAAACACATATCAAATAAGTAAAGGATCTGACTTATGTTGGCTTTATCTTAATGGCGACTCTACCCCCCAAGCAAGATATTAAAAATTTCTTAGTCAAAGCGATTTGGGAAGTGCTTTTGTTATTGTTGTGTTTCTTTTCAGGGAGTCCCAAGTGAAAGTACAATTTATAAAAGCCCTCCTGTCAGCAATCCAGATAAGCTTTGCTGCCATTGATCTAATGGGAAACCACACTACTTAATTTGATTTTTCAATCTCCTGGCCAGCACAAGTAGAGGCTGAAACTTATTTGGAAATCATGTCTTTTTGGCTGGCAAGTCCCCCGAAGGTTTAGGTACGTGCAACGCAGAAGCACATTCAGTCTAAGTACAGAGTGTTGCATTTGATTATACTATGGTACAAATAAAAAATTTATTGCATTCATTGAGTCTGGGTCTGAGACATACAATGTGTAAGTTATACAGCTGGTTCCTTGCCATCCTCACAAGAAGGACTGGTGTTTACATACTGAGAAACTGCTTCTCTTGGGCTGTTTTACAATTCATACTGACTCTGCTAGCTTCTCTGACTAGAGACAAGTATTTGGCCAAATCCACAAGGCTGAGGTGGGAATGTGTGCCAAAAAGCATTTAGCACTTACAATAATACCCTGTCTTATAGCTTTCTCTGGTTCATATCTGTTAGGCTTCTCTCCCCTAGGTGTTGCAGTGTGATGTTTTCACATTTTCATTTTCTAGTATGTCACATTTACCCAATACCCCTTGCCTTTGAACATAAAAGGTATGGGCAGATTTTTCTTCAAATGTATGCTTTTGAATCCCTCTACTTCCTCTCCTGTGGAAAGGTCCTGTCCAATAACAATCCCATGAGTTCTAAAGCTTCACAGTCTCAGTTGAAGAGGACATGTTATTATATTTTTACTACTATTATGATTTTTACTACATTGTGTTATTATATTTTTACTACTATTATGATTTTTACTACCACTTTTTTTTTTTTTAAACAAAACAGTTGCTCAAGACACATGCTCATTCATACAACGTGGAATAATGCTTTGGTAGTCCACAAAAATAGATACTCTTGGGAGATGGAAGCGTGTGTATATGTTTGTCTATACAGTAGAGTATGGGTCAGAGAAAAGAAGCTCCTCTGTCAACATTTTTACAAAGGTTCAATAGCCATAATTAGATTTTAATATCAATTTATGACCATGATACCATTATAGATAGGGTTTCATAAGTGAGCACAGATGGTCAGGGATTCAGTTCAGCTTGTTGAAGAGGCATCTAAGTGAAGGGTTTTATTATCTCACACCTGGACTAAGCAGTGGTATTTTGTCTCTTTCTTGCTAATATCCCCTGTTCAGTCTGGTGTTGAATTTTAATCTCCTCCATTAGAAATTAAATTCTATGTGGACAGATAGTGTGTGTCTTTCTCACTGCTGTATCTCTAGGGCCTAGAATAGAATTTGGCACATAGTAGGTGCTCAGTCAATATATGATGAAGGAAGCATAAAAACTAAATTTTCTATTATTAACAATTCATTCTTAACATTCAAAATAATGGTACGTATATACTTCATTCAGCTATAAAACTTATCAATACAATATTACATGTGCTGGATAGAAGGAGGTTTTATTACCCAGGTTGGAGCAGAGACATTTGAGCTGAGGTAGGAACTGGGCAAGATGTGGCTGAGTGCCAGTCTTGTGTTTATCTTTGGTTGCTTTCTCTTTATGTCCCGTTACTTTTAGCTGCTGTTCAGTCTGCCCTCAACTCTTGGTGGAAAAGAAACTCTGCCTGGTCCTCAGCCATCCCGCTGGTCAGTATAGATCAGACAGACGGCTGTGATCCGGAGGCTTTCACTGGCTGATCTCCCAAAGGAAACCTACAGGCCATTCTTCTTAGTCTGTCTTAGTCTGGAAGTTCTTCTGAAGTCTGTTTAGAGCGACAGGATCACACAAAACAGATGAGTGGTGCTGAACAGGAAGTGTGTTGACTGGGAATGAAATTCAGGCCTCTCACATGGAAAACAAGAATTCTATTACTGACCCACCAATGCCCTGTTAACCTCCCTTTGACCCCTTTTCTACACTGCTGGGAAGTGGCCTTTATTAGCAACAAGCAAATTGCTGTGGTCATCATCCTCAGGAATCTGTAGCCTAGTGTGATACTGGGGAGCTGATCCTGTATACATTATAGTTCCCACCATCCCTTTTTCTTGATTTGTTTTTCTCTCCAGCACTTCTCACCAGCTCAATTGTTGTTGTTAAGTGCCATTGAATCAGTTCCGACTTATAGCGACCCTGTATAGAGTTTCCTAGGAGCAGCTGATGAGCTTGAACCACTGACCTTGAGGTTCAAACAGTCCTTGCAGTCCAGCGTATTAACCCATGGCGCCACACCAGGACTCAATAGTTGTTGTTGTTATGTGCCGTGGAGTCGGTTCCGATTCATAGCGACCCTATACAGGGTTTCCAAGGCCGTAAATCTTTACGGGAGCTGAAAGCCTCATCTTTCTCCCGTGGAACAGCTGGTAGTTTCGAACTGCTGACCTTGCGGTTCACAGCCTTATTTGTAACCACTACACTACCAGAACTCAATAATGGATGGTTTTATTTATGTATTATATTTATTGCCTGTATCTCTAACCCAACTCTAATATAAGCTCCATGAAGACAGGGATTTTTGTCTTCTTTGGTGTTTGGTGTATCCCCAGTGCTTACAATACTACCTTATTGTTGTTGTTAAGTGCTTTCGAGTTGAGTTGGTTCTGACCCATAGTTACCCTGTATATATAGTGGCTGGTGAGTTTGAACCACCAACCTGTCGACTCAAACTGACCTTGCGGTCCAGTGCATTATCCTGCAGCGCCACACCAGGACCTAGCACATATTAATTATTAATACATATTTGAACACCTAGGTCTGTTTCCTGTTTCTCTAGAAAGGAATTAGGAAGTACTCATAACTAGCATTGTAGCATCATCAGAATGCTAATAGTGCGTTAATGTGAGCGCTAAATAAATACTAACAACACAAGCTGAAATGATGAAAAACTGCAGGCATAGCTGTTTGTGATTGTGATGACTCCCAATTTCTCTTGAGTGAGGCGCTGTGCGCTAATACAGAGAAGCCAACTGTGACTTAAGTGATGTGGTCCTCCCCAGCCTCCCTCCCCAGCCCCACCCTTTTGTCGCATGTCTACAGTTCCCTAAGTTGAAAGGGAACAGTGCGTACCTGAACATCCTTAATTAAATCTTTCACAAGGATGCTGCCCTCTTACTATGATGTCCCATTCCTGCTTTTCTGTCATCCTCTGTTCTCCCCCATGGGCTGTTGTCATGCCTAGTTCCTCTGTAGGAGTGGGTGGAATCTGTTAAGAACCCCTCCCAATCACTGTTTTGTGAAGGAATCTTCAAACTGGGGAAAATATGACTACGGATGTACTTTATTTCCCTGATGATGGCTCAAGGCAGCTTGGGTTGGAGCAGCTGGGCCACAATTTGCACTTTGGGTTTTCTATTGTCAGCCTGCTATCTGATGACAAAAAGGTACTTTTGTACAATTTTTGTTTTTTAATTTTTTAATTGAGATCCAGATAACAGGTTTCACTAAGGTGAATGATACCTTGGAATTTTGCCACATTTGTAATGATCTAAGCTACACATATATGTTAGTATCGTGTATTTAGTTCGCTTGATTGTGAGGGGTTGTTGTTAAGCGCTGTGGAGTCGATTCTGACTCATAGCAATCCTGTATAGGGTTTCCAAGGTTGTACATCTTTGTGGGAGCAGAAAGCCTCATCTTTCTCCCACTGAGCAGCTGGTGGACACAAACCGCTGACCCTGTGGTTTGCAGTCCAGTGCTTATCCTCTAGAGCCAGTATAATAAATTGATGCTTATATAGAACTCTCCACGAAGATGATGAAAACTTTTTTTCATTTCTAAAGTAGCTTTATAAAAATAAAGGCAGTGTATAAAGAATGGGTATTAGATTAATTATGCTGATGCCATCCATGGAAGAGTGGGGCGGCTATTTTTTCTATCCAGCAAGTTTTCCTACTTCCTTTATTATGGAAACAGGCCTTGATCCCCACCCCATCTCTTTCATCCAGCCTTAGTTAGGTAGGGGCTCATTGTTTAGGACAGTCCATTCCAATAGCATTCCACCTTCCTGGCAACAGCAACTGGTCTCAAAAGGAAGGATTATATGCCCCTATTTGGTTTCCAGCTGCAAAATTTGGCATACCACACCATCCTGCCTACAATAGTCACTATGCAAGTGGGTTCAATAATTCATTGCAATGGCCACATACAACTTAGAGACAATACTCACAGTTATGGGGTTTACTAGGGAAGTTAACAGGTATAATGGAGTCCTGGTGTGGCGCTGTGGGTTAATGTACTGGACTGCAAAGTTGGTTTGATTAGCAAGGTCAGTGGTTCAAGCTTACCAGCTGCTCCTCCTCGGAAACCCAATATAGGGTCACTATGGGTTGGAACCAACTTGATGGCATTTGACAATAAAAAACAGTATAATACAGGGTCAGAAAGTGCTCAGGGTACAGTTGTTCCATTCAGCTGTACCCACAGTCAGACCTGTCTCTGCCTGGTCGATGTTTCAGAGCTTTTATTTAAGACTGCTAATAAATGCCCACAGGACACACCACTCCACCATCAGCCTGTCTGAAGGCACTCGGTTGTAGCTCCATGAGTCCGCAAATAAAGCTCCCCAGTTAAGTGGCTGGAGGTAGCCCACTCTACAAGCAAGCCTCCTGTCCAGATTTACTCAGGTTTACTTGTTCTGTGGTCTGGGAAGCCCAGCAATCTGTCTTTTGCACTGGTTCTTGGTTGTGGTGCTGCTCCTCTGCCACTCCCTCTGGTGTCACAGCTTTCTGTCTCTGGGTTGAAGAGGTAGGTTAAATGCACAGGGGCCTCGAGGTCCAATGGATGCACTCCATTCCTGGCTCCTCTCTGATGTTATACAGATCCTTCTTTGAGATTTCTGTATTGGCTATATGCTCTCCTCTTCTTTGGGGTTTGCACATTGGCTTCACTGAGAAGAGCTTTCTATGACAGGAGGCAGTGAGACCAGCTCTCAAAAAGAGGTAGAGGTGAGAAGATGAAGGGGAATCCTTGGTCTACTCCCAGAGGCCCCAGTTTCTTCTGATGTTTCTCTGATTTTGTTAATTATTGCAGCCACATGAGTCCAGCAGTTTCTGGTTTTGTTTAGCTGTTTTAAGTTTGGTTTCTCCAAAAGAGTCTTAATAAAGTACAGAGAATTTATATGATTCTTCCAAACTGTATAGCACAGATGACTGGGGCTCAGGGTTTGCGGTGGGTGCTATGAGTTGGAACCATAGACAAGGAAAGCTGGATCTTCGATTTCCTATTTCTCAGCTTTCTCATTATGTACTTTCTCTTTACTTATCCGAAATTTAAAAATAGTATCATTAATATTCAGGCAACAATGTTGTTGATATTAGGTGCCTTCGAATCAGTACCAATTCATAGCGACCCTATATACAACAGAACGAAACACTGCCCGGTCCTGGGCCAACCTCACAATTGTTGCCATGCTTGAGCCCATTGATGCTGCCATTTTGCCAATCCATATCTCTGGGGATCATCCTCTTTTTCTCTGACCCTACACCTTACCAAACATGATATCCTTCTCCAGCGACTGGTCCCTCTGACATTATGTCCAAAGTATGAGTGAAGAAGTTTGGCCATCCTGGTCTCCAAGGAGCACTCTGGCTGCACTTCTTCCAACACAGATCTGTTTGCTCTTTTGGCAGCCCATGGTACTTTCAATATTCTCTAACACCATAACACAAAAGCATCACTTCTTCTACGGTCTTCCTTATTCACTGTCCAGCTTTCACATGCAGCATAGGTTACTTATTTAACATTTATTAAGTGTTATATACCAGGTACTTTGTTAAGCCCTGGGTATACAAAAGTGACTAAGATACTTACTTACCTGTCTTTCAGAAATTTATAGGCACTGGGAGAGACTGATGTGTATACCGGATGTGGTAATTGTTACAGAGGGGCATATGGTGAGCTCCCTCTGCATGGGGGAGGGCGGGGGTGTGCAGAGCAGGTGCAGGTGCCACAAACATACAGGGAGCTGTGAATTCTTTTTGGACAGAGTCCTTAGAATCTCAGAGAACAAACTTGCACAGACTCCCCTCTTGACGCCGGCCTTTTGCAAAGATTCATGGGATGCAGGGATAAGATGGAACTCTTTGTTTAGCTCAGAATAAATTAGGCTGGAATTCTGAACTGTTTTTATGGACACCTGGGAAAATTACATATGCTTGTTAAGGACATAGCCAGAGTACTTGTGGCCCCTGTGCTTACCTCTCATTGATAATTGTCAATGGAGAGAATGTGATTGGGACTATTTGCTGGCATTTAACACTGAACTATTGGACAAAAACCTCTCAGGTCATCTCAGAAGCAATGGGTCTCTAAGCTGGTCCATAGGCTATCCAGGAATCAAGGTTGCCTTTCCATACAGATAAACCCTCAAGAGTCTTGTTGTTATTAAGTGCCTTCAAGTCAGTTCCAACTCATAGCATCCCTGTATAGGGTTTCTGAGGAGATTGAACTGCCGACCTTTCAGTTCAAACTGACCTGGAAGCAGAGTGTGTATCGTATGGTGCCACACCTGGACTCCAGTAACTTTCCTGAAAAGGTCTTTGTGTAATATCATCTTGTAGTAGGTAATTAAGAGCAGTATTGTGGGTAGTATTGAAGCCAGGAGGGAACAGTCGCGGGAGAAGGATGTCATGTTGGGTAAGATGGAGGGTCAGAGAAAAAGAGGAAGACCCCCAATAAGATGGATCGGCCAGATGGCATCATTAATGGAGTCAAGTGTGGCAGCGGTAGTGAGGTTGGCCCAGGATCAGACATTGTTTCATTCTGCTGTGCATGGGGTTGCTATG
>NW_006408524.1:18879072-18880222 GCF_000296735.1 Chrysochloris asiatica
GGGTCAGAGAAAAATAGGAAGACCCTCAGCAAGATGGACTGGTAAAGTGACATCATTAAGGGGTTCAAGCGTGGCAACAACTTTGAGGTTGGCCTAGGACTGGGCAGTGTTTCATTCTGTTGGACATAGGGTTTCTGTGAGTCGGACCAACTCTATGGCACCTAAGAACAACAACAACAACAAATGGGTCAGAACTGACTCAATGGCACTTAACAACAGCAACAAGGACCACAGGAGAAAGTGTATGACCCCACAGAAGGACTAAGAGATTCCATCTGCTCCATCTTTTTTTAAAAGAAAAAAAAAAATGTATTCTTTTTACGGGAAGAAGCTCTGGTAGCTTAGTGGTTACACATTGGGCTGCTAACCAAAAGATCAGCAGTTCAAATTCACTAGTCGCTATGAGTCAGAACTGACTTTTAACAAGTCAGAACGCATTTAACAACAACAACATATGGATGTAGGGGGAAGATGGTGCCTTCATGCAATAAGCACTGACTCTTAAACCACAGACTCCCTAGTTTGAGCTCACCAGGCACTCCACAGGAGAAAGATGAGACTTTCTGTTCCCATGTATATTTTAAGCCTAGGAAACCCTATACAGGGTCACTATGAGTCAGAAATAACTCCAGGGCACACAGCTACCAGCACCACCACCAATTTTGGAAAGTTTATGAAACACTGCTGTAGTAGGTTCCATGTGCCTGCTTGCTTCTCTCTTCTTTGATCTCTTGTCAGATAAAAGGTGTTGTAGGCCCCACCCCAGGGAACCTTCCCTTATATCAGATCAGGGCTGTGACCTGAGTTGGAGCTAAGTGTCATTGAGTTAGTGCCTACTCACAGTGACCCTGTACAGAGTTTCCAAGGAGCAGCTGATGGGTTTGAATAGATGACTTTGTGGTTCGCTGAGCCTACTGGTAGTTTCAAACTGCTGACCTTGAGGTTAGCAGCCCAACTGGTAACCACTAAAGTGTGGCAACAGTAGTGAGGTTGGCCCAGGATCAGGCAGTGTTTCCCTCTGCTGTGAGTCGGTACCGACTCGATGGCACCTAACAACAACAACAACACTGCCAGAGCTCCTTACCTTTTGATTAGCAGCCTATTTATTTCTTCTTGTTGTTGTTAAGTGCTGTCGAGTCAGTTCTGACTC
>NW_006408524.1:18880322-18892016 GCF_000296735.1 Chrysochloris asiatica
CATAATTTAAGGAGAATTTAAAGAAATTTTAAGGAGTTTGGGTTTTAAGGAATTATTCAAAAATTTAAAGAGAAGATTAACAAAATGAAATATAAACTTTAGAATGGTTATTCTGGAAGAAGCATCCGGGACAGATTCAAGGCAAAACTTGTGACCCAGAGATGAGCTGCAGAAGATGCTTGCAGTGAGGGAATGCCATGGAAGAGGAAAGAATTGAAGGCACATTTGAAGCTAGAATTGACAGAACCTGTATTTGAAACTGGGAGAACTGGTGTGGCACTGTAGAATAAGCACGGGGCTACTAACAACAAGGCTGATGGTTCAAATCTACCAGCTATTCCTTGGAAACCATATACACAGTTGCTATGAGTTGAAACAGACTCAAGATATTTAGAACTGAGGAAAAAGTAGAAGATGTCTTTTAAGTTTTGGGGACTTGGATGTCTTAGTGCCTGCCACTGTTTCGCTAGGGACCATGGAGAGAAGAGCCAGCATGGATGCACCATGGACGAAGCAGAATGATGAATGTGGATTTAGACGTGTGGAACTTGAGTAGCCTCGGGAATGCCCAAGTAGCTGTTAGTGATAGTATTCTGGAACACTAGAGAGACCGCTGGCCTGGAGCAATGGAACTGAGGGTGAGGGTTTTAGCTAAAACCTTGATCTAAGAAAGAGGACCTTGACTTAAATCACACTAAAAATGCAATTCTAGGAGAATTTTTAAAGTTGTTGTTTATTTCTCTTAAATGACATATTCAGTGTCCCACCGCCATCCCATTTTATTGGTAATTGGTCATATACCAGGTATTAGGAGCCTCAGGGGACATTGGGGGTTCTATGGTAGAATTTTCACCTTCAATGTGGGAGACCTGGGTTTGACTCTTACTTCATGTTCATCCGCTACCCATCTGTCAATGAAGATGTGGGGCGCTATGATGAGGAACAAGTGTCGGTAGAACTTCAGACTAAGATGGACTGAAAGGAAAGACCCAACGAGCTAGTTTCAAAAAATCAGAAAGTGAAAACTCTGAATCACAGCTGTGTAAGCTACAGCGGCTCATAGGGATGGTGCAGGACCAAGAAAGACACTCTTTATAGCCACATATAGCTAGATATTTCAGATCATAAAATAAGGAGACTTTGGTCTTCTTATATTGACTACTGGGAGTCCTGGTGTGGCGCTGCAGGTTAATATACTGGACCGCAAAGTCATTTTGAACCACAAGGTCAGAAGTTCAACTTCACCAGCGCTCCTTGGAAACCCTATACAGGGTCGCTATGAGTTGGAACTGACTTGACAACACTGAACAACATATTTACTACTTGGTGCCAGGCTCACCAAAACATGGGGTTTGGATCAGAGATAGATACCTTGGGGTAGGCAGGGCCATTACCAGTATTTCAAGATCAGAAGGAGGCCATGAAGTAGACCATGGCCCGGGAAGCCAAACAGTTCTCATTCCAACTTTCTGGGAGCTACAATGCATGAGCGAACCTTGATGCAGAGAGGTCCAGTGAAGCTTGACTGGGCAGAGGTTCTCTGGACTCTGCAGGTCTGTTGTGTCCTGTGCTGTTGCTTTGTTCTGTAGACACAGCCTTCTTGTAGTTGCTTAAGAGTTGCCTGCAGAGGTCCTGGCTGAGCCTCTGCCTTTTGGACTGACCCATAGATCCTACCACAGTTCTTGCCCTCCACACCACCTCTGCCTCATTCATGAACTTTTTCTCCTCTTTAAGGCCATCCCCAAATGATCCCTCTTTTCCCCTTTCCTACCCTAATCCATGAGCTTAGTGCAGGGACCCAATATTGATTTGAACTATAGATTTCCTTTCCATTAAAGCCACCAAAGAAAATGAAAATTTAGGACAATCACTGTGGGCATGCATTGAGAGTTTTGACTGAGAATCACTAATTGGATGTCCAAACAACACTAAACTCTTGTTTCTCTAAATGTCAAGCCACCAAATTGCTTTAAATAACCAGGAATGTTCCTGCATTCTATGTTTTCTGATAGATACTCTAAGTAAATAAGATAGTATCTTTGAAAGCTATTTCTAGGTGTGTTTTAGTATTAGTTCAAATTCAGACCAATATCCTATCCGTTTTTCACCTTTAGATCTCTGACTCTTCTCTATGGTTGACTCTTAGGGTTCCAACAATATCTTTAAATTAAGCCCTCCAACATTTATTTAGTGTTTTAGTTCAGTTGGTTATTATGTGGAAACCTTATGTGCTAACTATGAGGAACTGTAAATACTTTTGTAAATTAGGGTTCTGTTGTAACTCATTTTGAAATATATAAATTCATTATCATAAATGCTGCTTAGAACTACCATCTGTCTATAAAACCACTGATTAAAACATCGTCATTGTTTAAAAAAATGATAATCAAAGATTTGCTCAAAGTACTGATTTTCTGGGAGAGTAGACCGTAGACATAGCCTTGGAGTCCTGGTGTGGCACTACAGGTTAATGTGCTGGACTGCAAAGTTGATTTTACCTGCGAATCAGCAGTTCAAGCTCACCAGCCGCTCCTCAGAAACCCTATACAGTATTGCTATGGATCGGAACTGACTCGATGGCACACAACAACAGCAGACATAGTCTCAAGGTAACCTGTAGCTAAGGAGATTTTGATTGGGATGCTCAACTGATTTCATTTAATAACCAACCGACCAAATTCACTGCCATCAAGTCAGTTCAGATTCATAGTGACCCTGGATCAGTTTCCAAGTCTGTAAACATTTATAGGAGCGGACAGCCTCATCCTTCTCCCTCAGAGTGGTTGGTGGGTTTGAACTGCCAACCTTGTGATTAGCAAGCCCAGTGCTTATCCTACAACACCACCAGGGCTCCTTAGTTTCAGTTAATAGAGAATTCAAATAGGTCATAAGAAATGCATCTGATAATTGTTTTTTCTGTATTCGCCTCATTTTTGCCAAATTTAAAATTACTATATTGACATTTTCTGAGTCTGTGTTCAGAGAAAGGGTTTTACTCAGATGATGCTCATATGAGATATGGTTTGTAAAGGAAAATGGGAGGACCTCTGCTTCCTATATCAATTTAATATTTCCACAGAATACTTACTGAATTTGTTTAATATTGTTCTTGTTAAGTGCTGTTGAGTTGATTCCGACTCATAGTGATTCAGTTTAGAGTTTCCATTTAGCAGCTGGTGAGCTTGAACCACCAACCTTGTGGTTCAACCCAACCTTGCAGTCCATATTGTTGTTAAGTGCCATAGAGTAGGTTCTGACCCATAGCAATGCTGTATAGGGTTTCCGAGGAGCAGCTGGTGCACTTGAACCACTGACCTTGCAGTTCAAACCAACTTTGCAGTCTAGTGCATTAACTCACAGGGCCACACCAGGACTTCGCAGTCCATATTGTTGATAAGTGCCATTGAGCTGGTTCTGACCCATAGCGGCCCGGTATAGGGTCTCCAAGGAGCGGCTGGTGAGCCTGAACCGCCGACTTTGCAGTTCAAACAACTTTGAAGTCTGACGCATTAGCCCACAATGCCACACCAGGGCTTAAATTCACCTGAGATGCAAGTGACCAATAAAACCAGATGCCATGGAGTCCAGTCTCGGTGATTCCATGCATGTTAGAGTAGAACTCCAGTGGGCTTTCAGTGACTGGTTTCTCAGAAGTAGAACACCAGGGCTTTCTTCAAAGGAACCTCTGAGTGGATTCGAACCACCTTCCAGTTAGCAGCCTACTACCGCACCCAGGGACTGAAAAATGATCAATATCTGTGGCTCTCTGCTAGAAGTGGGTTTTAATAAGTGCTGGGAAGAGAAGTTTGAGAGAGGAGAGAGAGAAGGAAAAAAGTTAAATTCCTCAGAAGATACAGTTTCTCCACGGGGTAGCAAAAACAAAGCAGAGAATTCAAGCTAATCTCTGACATTTGAGTTGAAAATCCCACTCCTCTCCTAATTACAGGGATATTTCTGTGAAGAGTGAGATTTTTGTCTTAACCCTTTAGGTCTGTCTTCATTTTGTCAGTGCAGTCACAGATATTCAGAAATAGTTTTGTATCCAACCTTTCTCATTGATGTTTATTTAAATAGGAGCCAGGATCCCAGGCAGGAGGTCACAAAAATCTCTTTCATTCCCACCCACAGGGTTTTACTGTACTTATAACACAGCAAGTGATTGTAAATATATGAATAGAGGATTAAATCATTCATGCCAAAAACACTCCTTGGACTTCCACAAGTGTGACATTGAATTTCTGAGCTTTTTGTTTCTAAGACTCCTTGCATATTTTTTTTCATTGGTGGCATTGATTGTCTCCCCATCTACCTTTAAACACCAGGCTTTTAGCTAATGGGAAAGAGCTGCTGGTCTGCTCAAAACCCCTTCCTTTCCAAGGGACAATTCAGCTTTCTTTGGTGAGGGGTTCCATTGGAGCCTGGTAGATGGTAATCAGAGCGCTGGAATTTGAGCTGAGGCCCAGGAGAGAAGCAGGCATGAAAACCCATTTGGATTCCGGAGTGTGGCCAGCTGTCTGCAGGCCTAGTAGGGGCCTAGGGAGGGAGGAGAACAGTGAGGAGTCAGGTCAGTGTGAGTGTGGGGGCTGGACTCAGTATGGATTTGCCATGTGAGTTGGGGTGGCTCCAGGTAGTTTCCTGTGGGCTGCTTTGATTTGAATTGGATTACTTTCTCCTCATTCCACTGCCCAGGCAGTGAGATAACACTTGTAAGCAAACACCCTTGTTTCCAGGAGTAAATTAAAAATGGATTGTCTTGTTTACAGTTCTGTTTCAGATACGAATTCTTCTCTTCTTCAGGTTCACCATGTCCTGGTTCTTGTTGTTAAGTGCTGTCGAGTTGGTTTCAACTCATATCGACCCTATATAGGGTTTCTGAGGAGCAGATGGTGGGTTTGAACCACAGACTTTTGGGTTAGCAGTCCAATGCTGATCCTACAGTGCCGCACCATACCTACCTCCAAACCCCACTCTCAGATGCTTCCTTCCTTAGTGTTTGATCTCATTTATCACTTCAGGTGAAATTTACTGAGTTTTGTAAATTTGAGCACAATCAAACCCTGAAGAAGGTCTTCCTCTTCTAGAATGCTAAATGAAAGGACAGGAATCTATAGGATAATTTCCCCCAATATTCCTAGAACTTTTAAACAGAAACAAATAAAACATTAAAAAGCACCCACACCACCAAACCTGTTGGTGTCAAGTCAAGTATGACTTATGGTGACTCTAAGTACGCAGAGTTGAGCTGGGCTCCCTAGGGCTTTTCTTGGCTGTGAGCTTTTGGAAGCCAATTGCCAGGCTTTTCTTCCCAGGTATCTCAGGGTAGACTCCAACTTTCAAGCTTTGGTTGTAGTCGAACACCGTGCAGGGACTCGTAAGAATAACTTCCTAATTATTGGGTTACTCCTGATGAAAGCATATTTATGCCAATTCATTGCTTATAATTTTTTGCCTGGCCTTGGAATTTTTGGCGAACATCCATTTACGTTTTGTTTATTGTCAGCTAAGAGCAAGGAGCTCTGGTAGAGTAGTGGTTACGAATTGGGCTGCGAACCTTAAGGTCAGCGGTTCGAAACTACCAGCCGCTCCGCGGGAGAAGGATGAGGCTTTCTACTCCCGTAAGGATTTACACCCTCGGAAACCCTGTACAGGGTCGCTATGGGTCGAACCGACTCGATGGCACTTAACAACAACAACAACAAGAGCAAGTTGAAGGTGTCAAAAGGAGAGATTTTCTCATTCTACCTACTGTCTTCTCCTGCTCCTCGAGCACTCTGACAGAAAGTGCCAGGAGATCTCTAGTTTCCCTATACCAGGGGAATTCAAAACGTTTGTGAAAAAAATGGAATGAAAAGATCATATAATTTTTCCATGAACTTTTGGAAGCCCCCTTGTATTTCCTCATTGGCATTTATTTGCTCAAAGTGTAGGAAAGACTGGCTAGCAACCAATATGCCTAGCTTTGTAAATCTAGGTTTAAATGTATGCATTGTGGAAATGACATCACCGGTACTGGTGAGAAGAAATGCAGCAGAGCCTGCCATTCTCAGCAAAAGATATGTTCCTAAGGGAGCTCTGGTAGCGTAGTGGTTACGAATCGGGCTGCGAACCTCAAGGCCAGCAGTTCGAAACTACCAGCTGTTCTGCGGGGTAAAGATGAGGCTTTCTGCTCCCATAAAGATTTGCAGCCTTGGAGACTCCGTGCAGGGTCACTATGAGTTGGAACTGACTCCACAGTACTTAACAACAACAACAACAACACATGATGTATCACCTCAAGGTCAGCGAATAGAATTTACCAGTCACTTCGCAGGAGAAAGATGAGATTTTCTCCACCACCATCGTGATTTAAGACCACCACCACCACCGTGATTTAAGACATTCAGTAGACATTTCTACAGAGACATTTCTACTCAGTCTGCACTCCACATGCCAATGAAAAACAAAACCAGAGGATCAGATGATCACACACATCCTGGCTCATTTCATGGTTCTTTGTGTTATTTTATCTCAGTTCACGTTCCCACAAGTGAGCCACATGTGACTTGTACTCATGAGAACATGTAGTGAACTAGCTGCATGAGGCTTACTGTACACTTCCGAGTCTGACCTTCATCTCCTCGCCCTCAAGGGAACAGGGGCTGAGAACTGAGATTCCCAAAGCTGTCTGACTGGTCTCTGTCGGGAAGGACAGGATATGATGGGGTCTGGAGCAATGTGAGTCATTGTTACCCAAAAACTAGGGAGAACACTGAAGGATAACTTGGAATTCTTATTCAGCGTATGCATGGTTGAATCTTCAACTTTCCATCCCAAAAAACCTCCCTATGTCCAGCTGGGAGGGATCTTGCTGACTTAGAAACTGAGCTTAAGTTTTGATTTTTTAAAACCAGCTCATTAGGATATTAAGCCTATTTATAACCTCATTATCGCAGCATCCGTATGGCTCTTACTCAAAGAAAATCATTTTTCAAAGTGAAAAACTGCCAGGCATTTCATAGTGTAACATTAGTGTTTAATAGACTCTCACTTACCCATGATATCAGATGGTCCCCCAAATCATCTGACTTTGAAATATGTGATGCTTACATTAGAAGGTGGTGCATGCCTTTATCTTTGGGAACTCCTAGTCATTAAGAAGCAAACAAAGCATCATAAAAGCATTCTGGTACCCATCTTACTGTAGTTTCTTGCTGTTTCCTTGCTGCTCTTTACTCAGGTCCTTGCTTGCTATGAACACAATCATCCCTTATATTTGTTAATTTTCACTGTTCTCTCCATGAGTGGGAACAAACCCAAAACCAAACTCATTGCTATCCATCTGATTCCTAAGGGGTTTGTGCGTGGCTGCTAATCTGAAGGATGGTAGTTTGAATTCACCTAGCCACGCCATGGAAGAAAGACTTGGCCATCAAAGATCAAATTTCAGTAAAATATACAGCCAAGAAAACCCTACGGCACAGTCCTAATCTGTAACACACTGAGTCACTGTATTTGGTGCCAGGAGCAGTAAAATGGAAAGCTTTGGGGAACCTTTTAGACTACTGGGGTTCGATGCTCTCTGCCCTTTAGTGATGTTCCTGTCTTAGAACCCACTAGTCAGAAAGGGATCTGCCTGAATGAAAATGGTTGAAAGTCTTCTGTGGAGGTTTTGGACTCATCACTTCCCAAAACTTCTTGGGAAGTTCTCACTTCCAACAAAGCATCTAGACTTAAACAGACATTGATTTTCAGTGAAGACCAGCAGTCTTTTGATTTGCTTAACAGGTAAATGAATATGTTGTTAAGTACCGTGGAGTTCCTTCTGACTCATAGTGACCCTGCACAGGGTTTCTGAGGCTGTAAATCTTTATGGGAGCAGAACGCCTCATCTTTCTCCTGCAGAACAGCTGGTAGTTTCGAACTGCTGACCCTGAGGTAACCACTACGCTATCAGAGTTATGGGCCATCAGTAATCCTAGTTTCAGCCCATGGTATCTCTGTGTGGAGTTAGAAAGCCAACACTTGACTTCTGTGTTGAGGGAGTTATTGCTAAAAAGAGTTTTTGGGAAAAGGTAGTTTTAGATATTTCCAAGAATAATTACGATACCTTGCTAACTTTCTTTGTCTCCTGCCGTCTGAGCAGTGGCCCAGCTTTGACTTTAGAGGGTGTGAGTCTGGTTGGTTACCTGGGACCATTGCTGAGTGGGTGGCAGGGTATACAGGCTGCCCCGTCCCTCCCTTGGACACAGTTCACAGATTTTCAGCATCTCCTTCTCTTAGTGGAACCGAGATGAGCATCTGCTTTCTCTGTGGTTCGTTTGTTCCGAAATGTGGAGACTTGGAACTATTCAGTTTTTCACTGTAGCAAAGCTCTTTTCAATCTTTTTTGGTAATTATATTTTTTAATCAAGGAAATGCTTTCTCCCCCGCCCCCCCAAACAAATTTTGGAACACTTTGAATAATCATATGTGACGCCATAGGGTCAGCACTGGACTTCAAACCACAAGGTCAACAGTTCCAACCTACCAGCTGCTCCTTGGAAACTCCAGACAGGGTCACTCTGAGTCGGAATCAACTCGACAGCACATAACAATAACAACAACAGCAACAACAACAGCAACAGCATTGTTATTGTTGTTGTTAGGTGCCATCAAGTTGACACTAACCCATAGCAACCTTATGCACAGCAGAACGAAACACTGCCCTATCCTGGGCCAACCTCACTATTGTTGTCATGCTTGAATTCATCGATGCTGCCACTTGGCCAATCCATTTCCTTGGGGGTCTTCCTCTTTTTCTCTGACCCTCCACCTTACCAAACATGATATCCTCCAGCGACTGATCCTTCCTGATAATATGTCCAAACTACAGCAACAGCATTAGTATCAATACATTCCTGGGTGTCACAGTTTATAGTTGTCTACTTGCAGTTCAAAACTACCAGCTGTTCCACTGGAGAAAGATGAGGCTTTCTGCTCCCGTAAAATTTACAGCCTCGGAAACCCTGTACAGGGTTGCTATGAGTCGGAACCGACTCCACGGCACATAACCACCATCACCAGCAGCAGTCTAATGATTGACAGTTTGAGCCCACCCAGTAGCACAATGAAAGAACTGCCTAGAAAACTGCTTCTTAAAGATTGTTATTGTTGTTAAGTGCCATGGAGTCAGTTTCAATGCCTAGCAACCCTGCATAGGGTTTACAAGGAATGGCTGGTGGCTTTGAACTGCTTATATTGCTGTGAGCCGTCCAGTGCTTATCTTACAGCTCCAACCAGGGATAATTCTGACTCTCTCTCTCCACACACACACACACACACACATACACACATACACATATCTACAGGAATCCTGGTGTGGCACTGCAGGATAATTCACTGGACTGCAAGGTTAGTGTGAACAACAAGGTCAGTAGTTCAAACTCACCAGCTACTCCTCAGAACCTCTATACAGGGTGACTATGAGTCAGAACCAACTTGATGGCACTTAACAACAACAACGACAATAGCCATAGACAAGAAGACTTTAAAAAGTGTATGAAAAATTTCATTGTCTTTTCATTCTACTTTTCCACAAACTTTTGGAAGCCCCTCATATAAAAAGCACTGGTGCTGTAGTGGGTAAGCACTTGGCTGCTAACGGAAAGGTTAAAGGCCTGAACTCCTCAGCCTCTCCTCTGGAGAAAAATGTGGCAGTTGCTTAACTAAAGATTCAGCCTCGGAAACCCTATGAGGCACTTCAACTCTATCCCATAGGGTCACTGTGAGCTGGATTCGACTTGATTGTAACTTTTTTTTTTGAAAATTACTATGCAGAGGGCTTTAAAACATTTGTGGAAAAGTAGAATTGAAAGGTTTTTCCACAAAATTTTGAAGCTCTCTTGTGCATGTTTCTGTGTGTGTATAAAGGGTACTACCCATTCTGGGCTGCAGAGTGTGAAAACCACCTCTCTGGAACGTCTCTGAGATGGTTTCCCAGGCAGCTAGCCTTGCCAGATCCTTGAGCAGAGCAATTCGCGGCCACTCTCTGCCTGGTCTACACTCTACTTCCTACATAAACTCAATCTACCTACAAGATTTAGTGTTTCAAGTTTTAGACAATAGTAAATTTAAGTTAATGTGAAAAACGAAACTGAACATTTCCAACACCCCCTTTATCCTGCAGATTGTGAATCAGTGGTAAGTTTCTGTTGAAGTTCTTAATAACAAAAGGCCAAGAATAAACTAGGTTTCTTTTTCAGTCATTTCCTGCATTTGGATGGAAAGAACCCTGTATGTTCCATTGTTGTTGGTTTTGTTTCTTTTCATCTAGTGTCCAAGCTTCCTCCTGGATTCCTCAGATTTCTCTGCATAGTCTCCTCAATTTTCTTTGAAATCTTCAGAATTTGCTTTTTGTCTTAGCTATTTGTAGGTGTTTTATTCTTGGTCAAATGACTTAACCTTTGTGAGATTCCCCTCTGCAAGTACCAAGTGGGATAAATCTTCCAGGGATTTGAGAGGACTAATTTATGTAGGGACTCCTGGTATGGTGCTGTAGAATCATCACTGGACTGCAAACCCCAAGATCTGTAGTTCAAGTCCACTAGTTGCTCCTCAGAAACCCTATACATGGTCACTATGAGTTGGAACCAACTCTACGACACTTACAAAAACAGTTTATGTAGAGAAGGAGCAAAAACAATTGTGGTCTCTCCATTCTTCACTCGTTACTTCCTTTCTGTGTGTTGGAACTCACGTCTGTGGCAGATGTATGAAGGAGACACTCTAGCACCATGTAATCTTTCTGTATGATCACATGAAATAATGTAATGCAGTAGAGGATGGTGTGTGATAGGCTTTAGGGTGCTGTTGGCGGTTCAAGCTCACCAGCTGCTCCTTGGAAACCCTATATAAGGTCACTATGGCTCAGAACCCACCACTCATCTGTCAGTTTGTCGTACTGTGGTGGCTGGTGAGTTGCTGTGATTCTGGAAGCTATGCCACGGGTATTTTCAATACCAGCAGGGTCACCTATGGTGGAGAAGTCAAATGACCTTCCAGACAAAGACAGACTAGGAAGAAGTGACAAACTACTTCCGGATATTTAGTCACTGAAAAATCTAATGAATAGCAGAGAAACACTGTCAGATATAGTGCCGGAAAATGAGCCCCTCAGGTTGGAAGACACTCAAAATACAGCTGGGAAAGAGCTGCCTCCTCGAAGTACAGTTGACCATGATGACGCGAATGGAATAAAGCCCATGGGAGTAAAGCCCATGGAACCTTCATTTGGTGATGGGGCACAACTCAAAATGAAGAGAAACAGCTGTAAAAATCCATTTGTAATCGGAACATGGAATGTAAGAAGTATGAATCTAGGAAAATTAGAAATTGTCAAAAATGAAATGGAACGCATAAACATCATTATCTTAGGCATTAGTGAGCTGAAATGGACTGGTGTTGCCCATTTTGAATCTGACAACTGCATGATTTACTATGCCGGGAATGACAAATTGAAGAGGAATGGTATTGCATTCATTGTCAAAAAGAACATCTGCAGATCAGTCATGAGGTACAACACTGTCTGTGATAGGGTAATATCCATGTGCCTACAGGGAAGACCAGTTAATACAATACCACTATTACTCAAATTTACGCACCAACCGCTAAAGCCAGTGAGGATGAAATAGAAGAATTCTACCAACTTCTTCAATCAGAAATTGATCAAACATGCAA
>NW_006408524.1:18895771-18896327 GCF_000296735.1 Chrysochloris asiatica
GCAGAAAGCCTCATCTTTCTCCCACAGAACAACTGGTAGTTTCAAACTGCTGACCATGAGGTTCGCAGCCCGATTTGTAACCAGTACGCTACAAGAGCTCCCTACCCTGCCTGAGTAACATAACAAATATAGCCGAATCCTCTTTACATAGCCTAATCCTATGAGTCAGAACTGACTTGAAGGCACCTAACGACAACAGCAATCCTGCCTCATTGACCACAGATGGAGAAGGATCACATCACACTGGGCCTAGCCAAATTGACACATAGTCTATGCATGATGGGTAGGTACCAAGTCAAGATACTGTTTGTAGGGTCTGTGTTACATGCTGTTTTCTTCACTTAACACTTATTATTGCCAGATATATTTTTACTATACAAGAGAGCTCTGGTAGCGTAGTGGTTACGAATCGGGCTGCTATCCTCAGGGTCAGCAGTTCGAAACTACCAGCTGTTCTGTGGGAGAAAGATGAGGCTTTCTGCTCCCATAAAGATTAACAGCCTCGGAAACCCTGTACAGGGTTGCTATGAGTTGGAGCCGACTCCACGGCACATAA
>NW_006408524.1:18902482-18903649 GCF_000296735.1 Chrysochloris asiatica
TTCAAGAAGTAACATATGATCAAGAGCCAATGATACTGAAGGAAGAAGTCCAAGGTGCATTGAAGGAATTGGCAAAGAACAAGGCTCCAGGAATTGATGGACTAAAAATTGAAATCTTTCAAGAAAGTGAGGCGGCACAGGAGGCAGTCACTCATCTATGCCAAGAAATTTGGAAGACAACTATCTGGGTGACTGGTTGGAAGAGATCCATATTTGTGCCCATTCCAAAGAGAGGTGACCCAATGGAATGTGGAAATCATTGGACAATTTCTTTTATATCCCATGAGTAAAGCTTTACTTAAAGGTAATACAGAAACGGCTGCGAGCATACATTGACAGAGAACTTCCAGAGGTTCAAGCTGGATTCAGAAGAGGCCGTGGAATGAGGTCTGTCGTTGCTGATGTCTGATGGATCTTGGCTGAAAACAGAGAATACCAGGAGGTGTTTACCTGAGCTTTATTGACTACGCAGAGGCTTTCGATTGTGTGGGTCATTACAAGCTATGGACAACATTGCCAAGTATGAGTATTTCTGAACACTTAATTGTACTCATGAGGAATCTGTACATGGACCAAGAGGCAGTTGTTAGAACAGAACATGGGAACACTGAATGGTTTAAAATTAAGAAATGTGTACGACAGGGTTGTATTCTTTCACCATAATTATTCAACCTGTATGCTGAACAAATAATCTGAGAAGCTGGGTTCTATGAAGAAAAACGTGACATCAGGATTGGAGGAAGACTTATTAACAAGCTGCGATATGCAGATGATACAACCTTGCTTGCTGAAAGTGAAGAAGACTTTTAAAATACTTACTGATGAAGACCAAAGACCACAGCCTTCGGTATGGTTTACATCTCAATGTCAAGAAAACAAAAATCCTCACCACTGGACCAATAAACAACATTTTTATCTATGGAGAATAGATTGAAGTTGTCAATTACTTCATTCTTCTTGGATCAACTATCAACATTCACTGAAGCAGCAGTCAAGAAATCAAACAATGTATTGCATTAGGCAAATCTGTTGCACAGGACCTTTTCAAAGTGTTGAAGAGTAAAGATGTCAGCTTGAGGACTAAGATGCACCTAACCCAAGCCATGGTATTTTCAATAACCTCATATGCATGCGAAAGCTGGACAGTGAATAAGGAAGACCGTAAAA
>NW_006408524.1:18906194-18939798 GCF_000296735.1 Chrysochloris asiatica
GGTCAGCAGTTTGAAACTACCAGCTGTTCCGCGGGAGAAAGATGAGGCTTTCTGCTCCCGTAAAGATTTATAGCCTCAGAAATCCTGTACAGGGTCGCTATGAGTTGGAACCAATTCCATGGCACACCACCACCAATCAAAAAGTTGGTAGTTCCAAATCCACTAGCTGCTCTAAGGGAGAAAAGACCAGGTAATTGGCTTCTGTCAAAATGAAAGCTTAGGGAATCTTATGGGGGAACTTGTACTCTATCTTATAGGGTCCTTATGCGTGGGCATGGACTCAGTGTCACGCAACAACAGATGATTTTGAATTTGAAATACATGTGCCTTTCCCCCCCACCAAATTTGTATCATAGAGCTTAGTTAGTAAATGTATTGCTTGAATGTCAGGGTTCAGTGACTGTAATAGGAGTGCAGGTGTGGAACTCATGACAAATGGGCGGTATTGCATTTTCCTGGAGATGCCACAGGAGGCATGTTTTCCTTTTATAACACTTCCTTTTCTCTTGTCCCCTTCAGTGAAGAGCCTATTAAACTGTTTTGAGGGTCTCCAGAGTATATAAAAAACCGATACCAGCAAGAACAAAACTGCAGTATGGAGACAATATACCTATATGGCCCTTTCCTCATGAATGCCATTATGACGCCTAGAGGTAGTCAGGCCAGGTACTCTTCATTTTATGGATTAAGAAGTCTCAAACCCAAGAGATTTGCGCATGGCCTAATGATGACTACAAATAGCAGACACGGGCTAGAACTCCGGCCTCTTCTGCTTCTTGGGGAAGTGTTCTTCCGGGAGACTTGAACCAGAATTAAAACCTGAGCCATTAACAAGTTTTTAATGTTGCTCTCAGAGTCCTGGTGTGGTGCTGTAAGATCAACACTGGACTACTAACAACAAGGTTGGGGGTTCAAACCCACCAGCTACTCCTCGGAAACCCTATCAAGTGTTGCTATGACTTGGTGGTGACTTGACAGCACTTAACAAAAATAAAGCAAAGCTATGTTGCTCTCAGAAACCTTTGTTTCTGGATTTTCTCATTGCCTCCCGTCCACCTTCTTCTTTCTTTGAAGACCTTATGTCTGATCTGACAATGGTTTAGATGTGCACTTGCACATTCATATTTCAAAAAGCTCCTTCTTAAGAGGCCTCCATACTTGATGATGAGCATAACAGTGACAACAGGAATAGTACAAAAAAAAACAGCAAATAGTTATTGGCTATTGAATATGTACCAGGCCAAAAAGTACTCTAAAAGCAGCCTTCCATGTAATCCACACAATTACCCTTCTATCAACCTGGTAGATGCAAAGGCTGAGATTAAATGTGGATTTTACTTCTTTTAAAGCTATATCTCAACCAAAATGTGAAAGTGCCCTTAAAGAGGAAAGGGAAGAACATAGGGGCAGAGCCATTGAGCTTCTGGGATGTAATTGTGAACTGATATGCCTATGGTTCTAGAAATCTGATCGCAATATAATACAGTAATACAAAACTTTCCACAGAGAGAATCCACTCGGAAGTGTTCACACCATGCCCATCCCTTGTGGAACTAATCCTTTTTACAAATTATAGCCTGTCACAAACCATTTTCTGATATGTATCTATGCTTCTTTTCCAACAGGAGGAAATATAAGAAAACATCCCAGAGGTAAGAACATCTTCCTGAGCCAGGCTTATATCCTGAGCCATGGTTGGTTGAATCATTTGTGGCCCACGCTTCACAAATTTGCTTCCCTGGTGGACGTTAGTTGAAATAAATGGTCTCTTGGTGTCTTCTCAGCGAGTTGCCTGCTTTATCTTCTGGTGGAGACTGCTGCTGTAATTAAAAATTGATTGCAGGCATTTCGTGTGACCCAGTAGGTGTTTATCTTCCCATGAGAGTGTATCCTGTGGATTCAAAAGCTAGTTACTGCTGGGCTGTTGAGTGATTTTGTTAAAACCTTGACCAAGGAAGGACTGGGCTGGGGTTAGTGGGGACTGAAGGCTTATGGATGGGGAGCCCAAAGAGGTTTTTAATACATGCCACTGAGCTCGAAAAATAGATTGCTGTTGTTAGTTGTCATCCAGTTGCCTCCGATTCATGGTGTCCTTATATATAACAGAGTGAAATAGTGTCCAGTCTGCACCATCTTCATGAGACCTGGTATGTTTCAATCCATTGTTGTGGTGTTTGTGTGTGTCAGTCCATCTCATTGAGTTTTTATCATCCATTTCATTGAGGGGTTCCCTCATTCTCATCTTTATCAAACAAGATGTCCTTTTGAGATAGTGTTGGTCTTTTGGTCTAACTATGGAAATGATAATTTAAAGTAAAATATCATCTATCATACCCCTCCCCAAGCACCTCTACTTGGAAAAATGGGTCTATTAAGATAAAGTCCCGGCTGAGCTGGGAAGTGTGCTTTGCAGGCCCTTTGGGGTGAGGAGCCATGACAGGTTCAGGCTGACATTGGCCTTGACCCATGTGACTGTCAAACCCTGGACATGCAGCCTCTGAGTTTCCAGTTCAGAAATGACTTATAGGGTCTTTGAATGCATGGCTTCCCAGCTCCAAAGGAGAGCCCACGTTTCAGTATTTGTATGAATTTAACTACTTATTAAAGTGCTGTTTGACAGATGCTCTTTACTGATTCGTAGGAGTCGTGTGTATATTTGTTTCTGTACACAAACACATTTTGATGATTTGGGAGGAGGATAGATTCTCCAAATACAAGAATAATAAAATGAGTTGAGAAAATGTCATCTACTTGGTGGTGGAATTCACCTTGCCTATGCTTTTTTTTTTTAAAAACAATGATTTGTTTACATAAATGGAATTGGGAAATAATCACCCAGGGCTTTCTTAATTTCTCCAGCATCATCTCTTTTGTTCTCTAATCTGCCTTTTGTTCTCCAGCTTCCTTTTCCATTCTCTAAACTTTAGCTACTGCTTTCATCAAAACAGTGACTCTAAAGGTCCAGGTGTTCATGGACCCTTTTTTTTTTTAGGAAGAACTTTGCTAGATTTTCAGTGAGTATATTTATTTCAATCTCATTTAAGGATGTAAACCTCATATGTGTTAGGGAGCTTTTCTTGAGTTAGATGGGACACTGTATTAATTTCAAAGGTACCCAGGAAACCAGTCAGACCACCATCGAGTGAGTACTGCCTGTCTTACTAATTGCAGTTCTTTGAACACACTATACTGATTCATTCTTTCATGTCTTCGTATGTGCTGTGCCTTCTCCTTACCCTGAACCCCCACCCATCGCCTAGCTAATCTTCTCTGAGTTACTGCCACAGTGTTTCTTACAGACTGAACCCTTTTTAGGTCTTGTTCAGACCTCTGGCATGAGGGAGAATGCCTTTTTAAAAAAATTCTGTTTTTATTTTATTGAGATATAAGTCACATACCAAATGGTGTATTGCATCGGGCACATCTGCTGCAAAATACCTCTTGAAAGTGTTAAAAAGCAAAAGTGTCACCTTGAGGACTAAAATGCACCTAATCCAAGTTATATTTTCAATTGCTTCATATACATTGAATTCTAGACAATGAATAAGGAAGACTGGAGAATTGAATTATGATACTGGCAAAAAATATTGAATATACTATGGACTACCAGGAGTTCTAGTGTGGGGCTGTGGGTTAATACTCTAGACTGAAAAGCCAGTTTGAACTGCAAGGTCGGCAGTTCAAACCCACCAGCTGCTCCTTGGAAACCCTATGCAGGGTCACTATGGTCCAGAACCGACTCACCGGCATTTAACAACAAGAAACAGAAGAACAAACAAATCTGTTTTAGAAGATCTTCAGCCACAATGCTTCTCAGATGGGAGGATGGCAAGACATTGACTCATATACTTAGCATATGTTACTAGGAGGGACCAGTCCCTGGAGAAGAACATCATGCTTGGTCCAGTAGTGGGTCAGCGGAAAAGAGGAAGAACCTCAAAGAGCTGGAATGACAGAGCGACACTGCAACAATGGACTCAGTCATAGAAATGAGAGTGAGGGAGGTTCAGGGCTGGGCAGTGTTCTCTTCTGCTCTATACAGGATTGTTGCAAGTTGTAACCAACTCAAAGGCACCTAACAACAAGAAGTCACATATCATACAAATCACCCTTTAAAGAGTACCATTCAGTATTTTTGTTAGTATATCCACAAGTATGTGAACATATCACCACAGTCAATGTTAGAACAGTATCATCATTTTAAAAAGAAAGTCTTTGTACCCCTACACCCACTAGCTGCTATTGCCCCCACTGAGCTTCTCCTATAACCTTGAGCTACTAATTTACTTTCTATCTGTATGGTGTTGGTGGTGGTGTGCTGTGGAGTTGATTCTGACTCATAGTGGCCCTCTACAGGGTTTCCAAGGCTGTAAGTTTTTATGAGAGCAGAAAGTCTCATCTTTCTCCCATGAAATGGGCCAGTAGTTTCAAACTGCTGACCTTGAGGTTAGCAGCCCAACTTGTAAGCACTATGCTACCAGAGCTCCTTTTGTATCTGTATAAATTTCTCTATTCTGGACCTTGACGTAAACGAAATCATACAATATGTGATCTTTTGTGACTGGCTTCTTTCATTAAAAGATTGCGTTCAAAATGTATTCAAGTTGTACATCTCAACATTCGATACCTTTTTTAACATTGCATGTTAAATCCATTGCATGGTTATGCCACATTTTGTTCATCCATCCATTCAAGTGATGGATATTTGGGTTGTGTCTATCTTTTGGCTAGACAGGTTTTTGTGTGGACGTGTATTTGCATTTGTTTTGGGTACATACCTAAGAGTGGAATTGCTTGCTGTTCATATAGTATCTTTCTATGTAATCATTTGAAGAATGCACATTTGTCTAGACTAAAACAGAATCCTAAGCTGTTTTATGTATGTTCTTTATTTTGCATATCAGATAATGCCATGTGAATCTTCCAAGCTCTTTTCTAGGAAAAGTCAGAATGAATTCTGCAAGGGTCAGGATTGAATTGACATAGTTCAATAGAAACCTGGGAAATAATACTATATTATATGGTAAAAATATGTTCTTAGTAAAAATGATGCTAACTTCAGCCTCACACAACAACAGCACTGGAAATACATTTTAATCCAAGTGCCAAAATATTGACTCATTTTACTGAGCAGAGTTTGGAAAGTACATTCTAAATAAATAGGGCTGTTTAGACTTTCGTGTTGTTTAAGCCTACAGTTAAGCCTAGAAGGGAAGAGTTTGCATTTCATTGTATTTAATTTCCATATCTTATATTTAGACCCATTACATTTCAATTTAAAAATCACAAATGCAATTTAAGTCAGCCAATAGGATAAGGACTAGACTGGTAACCATGAGGTCAGCAGTTCAGGCCCACCAGCCACTCCTTAGAAACCCTATCCAGACAGGGTTGCTGTGAGAGGGAACTCACTCGGTGGCACTTAACAGCAACAGCAGTAGGTTTCAGCAATGGCCTTTTCAGACCTGTTGAATCTTTTCTTTCCTAATAAGAGTCATCTTATAGCAGAAACTTCTGTGCTACATGGCTCCCAAATAAAGCCAACAATCCAAAAGTTGTGGTCTTATAATTTGATATGCAATGTAGAAGTACACTGGCCATTGAGAGGGGGAAAAAAAAAACAGAACTAAACTTTAAAGCCTCCAAGACTTTGATATGCTTTACTAAATTGAGCTTATACAGAATGCTAAACCACCCTATCTTTTCAGGTTCATTGAGCTCATGCTAGTAATTATGTATGAAACAGTGAGCAGGATATAAATTAATCACTCAGCTGAGAGGGCACAATAGCCTTCAATAGTAAAAGGTGATTTATCTTTTTCATATGTAGTTAACCTGAAGTATGAGATACTTCAAAGTTGCCTCAATTTTATTTTAAACAGATAAATACACAGATGAGAGGGAGTTTTTATTTTAAACATTGTTATTGTGAATTGAGTGATGGTTTACATGGGGGACATCCGTTTTACACTCTTATTATCTCATATTCATTTTATTGCAATGATTACAGCTGTTTTCATTTCATTGCAATGATTATAATCCTCTGCATGCTTCATCATTCAACAGTATTTGCTTCTATTCTCTGTTTTGTTTTTTGTGGGGTTTTTTGGTGTGCACCAAAACACTCAGGAATATACAATCATTCAAGCAGCCAAAGAGCACACCTGCAAGCCTGCCCCCCAGCCTCCAGCTCACATTCCCTCTCCCTCCATGAGTCTAGAGTCCTCAGCTGCTCCGTCAAGAGGGAGTTTTACAAGAATGCTGCTCAAACCGGTCCAGTTTTATACTATTATGTCAAATTTTTTAAAGCACTGTTGTTTTGTTTTTTTTTTTTGCATATTGGATGGTGTAGTTTTATTATGCCATTGCAAGTCTTTTATAACAATTTTTTGAAGTGATACAAAGTTCAGATTAATAGAGGATTGGTTTGAGATTTTCTATTTTTAATCAGATGTGTATTTTCATATGAAATTATATGTTCAACTTATTGATCGTTGAGTAACAGACTATCCCCAAACTTAGTGGCTTAAAAACCAATTTTGCTTGCTCCTGATTTTATGCTCCTGCCAGAACTTGAGGAAGGGCTCAGTTGGGTGGTTTTAATGCGATTTATCTGGTGGCAGCTGGAGTGGCTGGGATTGGAGAATGTACTTCCAAGATGGCATCTTCAGTCACCCATTGGAAGTCTTGATGCTCCTTTGTTTCTTTCTTTCTCTTTACACAGTTTTCATCATCCATGGTGTCTCCCATGTAGTTATGGATACTGCATAGCCTGGGGATCTCAGGGTAACTGCACTTCTTACATGGTGCCTGGATTCCAAGGGGAAGTAATAAAGGAAGTGGAAGCTTCCAGTCTATTAATTATGTTTTAGGTAGGCCTAGAAAATGCCACTTGTGCTGCCTCCTATTGTCCAAACTATCACAGAGCCCAAAAGAGATAGGGTATAGATTGCACCTTTTGATGGAAAGGGTGTTTAAGAGTCTATAGCCATCTTTAACATACCACTATCCACTTTCAAGCATTTTCAACATATTACCTGAAACCTTTTCTGGGGAGTGCAGGCTCAGGGTAACTGGATAATTTATTTGCTTAATGGTAGATCACAATCACCACCAGCTGCCATTGAATTAAATATGATTCATGGTGATGTAATTAGAGTAGAACTGTGCTCCATAGGGATTTTTTTTTTTTCATTTTAACTTTTTATTGTGAATTGAGGTTTATAGACAAGATCATCAGCTTTATATATTTTATATTCAACAGGTGATGAACTTTGTTTCATCTCAGTGATTACAACCCCCTGCCTGCAACAACAGTTGTCCTACTTCCTCCCTGTGAATCCCCATTTACAACTTATATTTCACAAATGAACAAAGGAAAAATATTTGATGTACACATACAAAACAAACAAAATATATTCATTTAAATGGCTAAAGGGCACATACTGCAAGCCAACCTCCTGCCCACGGGTATACAGCCTTACACATTCCATGGGCTTAGAGCCCGAAGCTGCTCTGTCTCCTCATGCCACCACCTCTGAAACCAAGAAAACCCTGTGGAGCAAGCGAGTCTACTCTGTCACATTCCATAGGGTTTTTAATGATTGATTTTTCAGAACTAGATCACCAGGCCATTCTTCAGAGGCACGTCTAGATGGACTCAAACTGCCAATCTGTTGTTCAGCAGTCAAGTACATTAGCTGCACTGCCCAGAGACTCCCAGTGGTAGAAACTTCAAAGTATATTTTGAAACCTCAAGTCAGATTCTGGCCTGTTTGAATGCTTGCCAATTTGATGATTCATTTGGATTAGGAATAACTCTGATTCCTTTTTCACTTCAACAACAAGCATACCAATGTGGACTCATTTAGTTCGATGAATTCCAAGTGTAGTGTTTTGGCTTGAGTTAACGATCAGTTGACTATATCTGGTCGCTTCATGAAGGAAGACAAAATGACATAAGTGCTGTATTAAAAAGATGTGTATATCTCATAGCTTTGCTCTGTGTGATTCTACCTTTGTCTAAACTTTTCTTGCAAACATCCTTTCCTTTATACAAGTACTTACCTTTAAAAGCCATAGTAAAGGGAAAACAATCCATCAGCTTTCATCCTATGTTGTTGTTGTTAAGTGTTGCCAAGTTGGTTCTGGCTCATAGTGACCCTGTATAGGGTTTCTGAGGCTGTAAATCTTTGTGGGACTAGAAAGCCTCATCTTTTTCTCTAATCATCCTATGATACAACTTAATTGAGGTAGTGATCTCTCTTTAAATATGTCATAAAGTACTAGGAGGATCTTAGCAGTAGAATAGAATTTTTTGCTAGTGGTGATCCTATTGAGTTTTACTACTTGTGTTAATAGTAATATACTCATCTCTTTCAAGGCCAGAATTGTAGCCTGAAAAGCGGTATTATAAGTGCTCTTTAATGGGCTAGCAAAGACACCAATAGGTAGGAAGTAAGCTTCTCTCCGCACTGAAGATCTTATTGGATTGTCTTTTAAATCAACACGATTAAGGGGAATCATCCTTTTCCTTATGGATGAGTTTTATCCATGAAGGCCAGTCATTCCAAGAGATTTGCTGAAGTGGTGAAATGGTCATTTGACAGCTAGAGAGAATTACACAGTAAATCTGCTGCCCCATAAAGTTTGCACCAGCTTGCTTTTAGTACAGCTTCAGCCTCAAGTTATCAAGTCTGGCTGTGAGAAGCTTGTATCTTTGAGAAAGCATGTCAGACCATGTATAAAACAATCACAGATACTTAGCAATGATTGAATAAATACTCTGGGTTTCCCATGGAGACAGGAGCTTTTTCCATCAGAGATACTGTTGTAAGCTGATTCTGTTAGGAGAACTATACACACACACACACACACACACACCTCCTCATTTCAGTGTGTCATGCAATACTAGATTGGTCAGCATAATTCAGAGGCATAGATAAAAATATTTTCACAAACGTGTAGACACATAATCTGTTTTCCTGTATCTGGACTATGGCATGAAAGTTTTCGTTTATTTGCTGGCCAATGATTTTACCTCTTCTTGGACAGTTCTAACTATATTTGATATACTCATTTAGTGTAGTGGTTTGGAGTCGGGCTGCTAACCTCAAGGTCAGCAATTTGAAACTATCAGCCCTTCTGTGGGAGAAAGATGAAGCTTTCTACTCCTGTAAAGATTTACAGCCTTAAAAACCCTATACAGGGTCTCTATGAGTGAGAACTGACTCAGCACATCACCCCTACCACCATAAATCTAGATATATCATGAGCAGTGAGTTCTAGCCAAAAGCATCTCTTATATTTTTAACAACCAAATTGAATTCGATCATCATATGAATGCACTGTACAAAATTCTTAAAATTTAAAATAAATTTGTTTAATGATTCCTGTTGCCATTGGAGTCCTGGTGTGGCGCTGTGGGCTAATACGCTGAACTGCAAAATTGTTTGAACCACAAGGTTGGTAGTTCAAGCTCACCAGCTGCTCCTTGGAAATCCTATACGGGCTTGCTATGGGTAAGGACCAACTCAATGGCACTTAACAACAACAACAACAACATTGCCATTGGACTCCTGGTGTGGTGCTGTAGGGTCAACAGTGGACTTCAAATTATAAGGTTGGTGGTTCAAATTCACCAGCTGCTCCTTGGAAACCCTATACAGGGTTGCTGTGAGTCAGAATTGACTCAATGGCACTTAACAACAACAACATTGCCAATAGGGACACTCTTAGTGGTACAAATGGTTAATATACCTGTCTGCTGACTGAAAGATTGCAGGTTCAAGTTTACCCAGAGGCATCTCATAAGAAAGTCCTGGTGATCTATTTCCAAAAAAATAACAAATAGTGGAGATCTTATAGAGCACAGTTTTCTCCTGACATATGTGAGTTTATGGATTTGTCATGAATTGTAATAGGCTCAATGACATCTAATTTGGCTCTTTTTTTATTTTTTATCTTGATTGACATACACGTTGGTAAACACTGGAAATAAAAATATAAGCAATTAGAATGTGGTTAAATAAAAAAGTTATTGCTACCAAATCATACAAGCCTTCATTAAACAAAAATATCAAAATACTAGATACTTTTTCTTGACACTTATCTTCCATCTGGTGTTGTGGTTATTAAGTGCCATTGAGTCGATTCTGACTCATAAAGACCCTGTATAGGGTTTGTGAGAAGCAGCTGGTGGATTTGAAGCACCGGCCTTTCAGTTCAAACTGACCTTGCAGTCCAGTGCTTATCCTGCAGTGCTATATCAGGATTCCATCTTCCATCTAGGTCTATACATTTCTGACAGCAGCATTTCCATCTCTCTAAGCCATATCCAAAGTATTCTGTGCAGTTCAATTTGATCTATGTCAATATGGTCATTGTGACATCCTCGAGGAACTCAACTTGGTTTCTTTGAAATGTTCTGAGTTTGGGGAACAAAAAGACATCTGAAGAGGTAAGATTAGAGCTATAGGGTGGATGGCGTAAAATTTCCCAATGAAATTCTCATAGGAGAACCCTTGCTACCTTGGAAGAATGAGCAGGTGCTTTGTCGTGATGGAAAACAGATTCTTTGGTGCAACTTTCATGGCCTTTTTCCTCCCAATGTAATTTTTGGTTTCCTTAAGACTTCTTCCTAATAAGCCCTGTAATTGTCCTGTGTCTTTAAGAATATCTACCTCAGTTCTCTTTCTGCCTTGAATTTCACCGGCCCAGCAAATCAACTAGGAAGCTGAGAGAACTTGTCTGTAGCTATGCACTGATCACAGACACATGTTTAAACACATTTGTTTGGAATAAACTCATGCATCTATGAACTGGAACCCCAGTAGTAATACTTTTTAAGGTATCCTCTTCCTTATAATAGGTATAAGTATTAAAAAGTCATTGGGAAGAATTAGGTCTGTTAATGGGAAATAGTTAATTTGCCCCTTTTAGAGTAAACCTAAAGAATTAGCAAAACATACATTTAAAAAGAACTGAAAACATGGAAGAAGTCTCAATTCCAGAGTTAAGAAAAAATGATTCTGGGTAATCTTCTTCAACTTCCATACCGTGTTATTTAGGGACATCATGAAAAAGATTAGTATACACTCATTATAATCCACAGAGAGATGTTAGTTGGTTGTTATGTGGCATGGAGGCAGCTCTGACTCATTTGTTTTTATTGTCAAGTACTGTGGAGTCGGTTCCGACTCATAGTGATCCTGTACAGAGTTTCCGAGGCTGTAAATATTTACAGGAACAGAAAGCCTCATCTTTGTTTCACGGAACAGCTGGTAGTTTTGAACTGACGACCTTGAGGTTAGCAGCCCGATTCATAACCACTATGCTACCAGAGCTCCTTAGTTACCCTATACAGGGTTTCCAAGGCTGTAAATCTTTACGGGAGCAGAAAGCCTCATCTTTCTCCCATGGAACAGTTGGTAGTTTCGAACTACTGACCGTGAGATTAGCAGCCCAGTTCGTAACCACTATACTACCAGAGCTCCTTAGAGAAGAGTGCACGTTTACGTACATTAATATGCACTCTTCTCTCTGGATTACAGTGAAAGTGTATACTATTATTTTTCATGGCGTCCCTAAATAACAAGTTAGGGAAGGTGAATAAGATAGTCCAGAATCATTTTTTCTTAACTCTGAGATTTCTTCCATGTTTTCAGCTCTTTTAAAATATATGTTTTGCTAATTCTTTAGATTTACTCTAAAAGGGGTAAATGATTAAGAACTATCTGGACATCAGGGGAAAGACAGCCCAGGGATTCAAACACCCATAAATAACTGTAAAGTAGACACTGCACATATAGATATTAGAGTGACCTACATCTGTTGCAAGGCAAAACAAGAAGTTATCTCCCTCCCCCGCCCCAAGTCTGGTGCCATCTTTCACTTGGATTTTGATATGGCTCAGTAATCACATTTAATGAGCTCAGTAATTGATTAAATCTAGCAAATGACTCTCTAACTTAGATCTGCCCATGTCTGGCCTTCAGGAATCAGCATACTTTGTGAGTTGTCAACAAAACTGCCACATTTGTTGTTAATAGTGGAGTGTCGTGCATAGCGGTGGGAAAGTACGTGGGTATCAATCACCCTTTGGCAAGGCTGTTTTCTATGCAGTTGTATCCTAGTGTGAGCAGGTTCATCTAATACTGTACAGTACCCTTTTCTCTTGTCTAGGATGCATTAAGACCCCTTCGTAATTCTGAAGCCCTTTTAGCATCTTTGACATAGAATGAATGGACGATTGTCCCCACTTTTGCAATTAATAATGGTACTTAATGTCTAGTTGTGACAGTTTAAAGGATGGCAACATCGATCAAGGGCCATGTATCTGAATACTAGTATTGATTTATAGACCATAAAGATTAGTGGTGACATCAAGGACCAGAGAGTCCTTCTAGAGACAAGCCCATTAAAAATACCTTCTTATATTTCTGATGACCTATAAGTGTGTTCAAAACAGTAATAACCAGTGCACCATTCAAGAGACTGTATTCAGGTTTTCTTCCAAGGTTGCCAATGAGATCAGGACAACGTCACTGCAAGTGGTGGCAGATCAGGGTAGATTAGCAATACTGATCTGGCTAGACTAGAGATCATACCTATCGTGTCACAATTGAAAAAAATACTAGCAGGAGTCTGAATGAATGAAGAAGGGATGATAGAAAACATAAACCAAATAGGACACTGAAGAGTTCAGCTTGACTGTAAACGGAGGGATACGGATGTGAAGAATACCCAAGGTAGATGCAAACATAGCCACAGAAGAACAGAGAGTAATGGGGGATCTAGGTAGGTAGTTTTGGTCACAGTTTTGCATACCAGGTAACATTCATTCACTCAGTCCTCACTCACGCAGTCAGCCTCCTAATATTTACGTAGGATTCTTGGCGTAGAAGTCCACACCCAGAGAGGCTGTTTAGCAAGATGTAGGAACTAGGTATGGTGAGAGAGGTACTGGAATAGAGAAAGTAGTTCAGGCACTTCGTTGGGGGCGATACCTCTAGATACGCGTAGCAGGAATGGTCTTAACTGTGAGTGAGCTGTAATTTCTGAGTCAAGAGGGTTAGTGAAGCCCAATTCATTCTTTTTCTCATCCATCTTTCCATCTTCCTTTTATCTGATAACTACTATTCTCCCAAGGAGCACTGGTAGTGTAGTGGTTATGAATCGGGCTGCGAACCTTAAGGCCAGCAATTCGAAACTACCAGCTGTACTGCGGGAGAAAGATGGGGCGTTCTGCTCCCGTAAAGATTTACAGCCTCGGAAACCCTGTACAGGGTCGCTATGGGTCGGAACCGACTCGAAGGCACTTAACAACAACAACAACTATTCTCCCACCCATCCAGAATTGAAGTTTTGAGTTACTTTATATGTTCTTCTATATGTGTGTTTCTTCAACTTTTTTTTTTTTTTTGATTGAGAAATGCAATTTTTATTCTTAGAGATATTCTTAAAATTCATTCAACGTATGCGTCATGTAGTAGACACGTTACTATGCAAAGTTCTTGTTATTCTTAAGTGCATTTGAATCAGTTCTGACTTACAGCAACCCTGTATAGAGTTTCTGAGGAGCAGCTGGTGGCTTTGAACGGCCTACCTTGTAGTTCACAGTTCAGTGCTGATCCTACAGTGCCAAACCAGAAGTCAAAGTACTTTGCTTTAATATTCATCTAACCCTTGATGTTGTTGTTGTTGTTAGGTACCATCAAGTCAGTATTGACTCACAGCAACCGTATGCACAACAAAATAAAACACTGCAGGTCCTGGGCCAACCTCACAAAAACTTCAACTTTTGTTCTCCTTTTTCATTCATATGTTGCTTATAGGTTGAGTGCTCTTCCATCCTTCTATTTCCATTCCCCCAATCTTGGTCCAGTTCTTACTACCCACCCATTTCTTGGAGTGTTGAATAACCTCCTAACTTCTCTCTTACTCTGGTTGCTTCATCTTCTCCATTCTGCATAGAAGATGAATGAGACAAAAGTCTCCTCTTTACTATACCACAGATCCTCGTTTATTCTGTCATGTCTATATAAAAACAAACTCCCCATTGACTTCCTGTTGGCTAATTAAAATAAAAACCTATCTCCTTGCCTAGAGTCTTAAGGCTTCCTACAATCGTAAGTTGTAAGGAGTACAACGCCACCTCAACTTCCTGCTTTGTCATCTGTACTCCTCGATTGCAGTCAAACTGAACTTCTCATTGTCCTATTTGGCGTATGTCTTCTGTCTTCCCTTCTCATTCATACTCTCTCAAGTAGTTTTTACTGTCGTATTCTGTAACAGAATATTTGAGATTTCAATAATCTTCACATGTACAATTTAGTGACATTAATTATGCTCTTCATGGTGTTCAACCACACCCTTATCGGTTCCCAAATCATAATACCATCATCTTGCAGAGAAGCTCAGTGTTCCCTCAGCATTGAATCTTCCTTCCCCCCTCTGTCCTGCATGCCCTTGGTTGTTGTTGTTGTTGTTAAGTACCGTGGAGTCGGTTCTGACTCATAGTGACCCTGCACAGGGATTCTGAGGCTGTAAATCTTTATGGGAACAGAAAGCCTCCTCATCTTTTTCCCGCGCAATGGCTGGTAGCTTTAAACTGCCGACTTTGAGGTTAGCAGCCCAATTCGTAACCACTACGCTACCAGAGCTCCTTGTGTACCTTCAGTATCCACTAATAAACTTTGGTGTCTATATACTTGCCTATTTCTAGTACTTCATGAAAGTGGGCTTTTGAGTGTTCTCATTTTTACTTGTTGAAATCCCATCTTTTCTTCAAGATCCAAGATTCACATGCCGCGTCTTTTCATGAAGCCCTCTTATCCCAACATCTTCCCACTCATGAAGATCTTTTCTCTTCCCATTCCTATTGTTACTGTCATTGTATGTGGAAGAATTAGTTGGATGCATGCCGTTCTTCCTGGAATCATTGTGATTTACTGGAATAGGAAGTGTGCCCACCCAAAGTATGATTCTTTGGATGTGGTAGGTATTTATTAAGTGTTGGTTGAATTTCTGAATGAGTAGAACTGAAATCTTTCATGTATTTGTATTATCGGTTATAACTAAAGTCAAAATTGTCAGATGGAATTTTGGGTAAATGCGATCAGATGGACCGTGACTCATACTTATAAATGACTTTGCAGTTCTACATACTCCCACATCCAGGCTCTTATTACTTGACCATCACACTGGCCTGAGTGGAGACCTGTGAGGTCAGCAAGCCAGATGGCATGCATGGACAAGAACCAAGAAGTTCACAGTGCTTTGCTATTCTTGTTTAGTTCCTCCAACATGAAACTCTAGCATTTTATGGAGACTATGAAAATATTTTTGCTCTAAATCAGTGCTGAAATGTGTCTTCCACCAGTCACACTATTAATCTTGAAGATGTCCAATGCAGAGTAAGATGTATTGTTTGAAATGCATTATTCTGAATATTTGATAACAACCTGGATATGCGGAGTCCTGGTGTAGTGCTGCGGGTTAATGTGTTAGACTGCAATGCAAGATATGCTTGAACAACAAGGTTGGCAGTTCAAGCTCACCAGCCTCTCCTTGGAAACCCTATGCAGGGTCGCTATGAGTCAGAACTGACTCTATGGCACTTAACAACAACAACCTGGATGTGCATCATTTGACTAGTTTGTGGTGCTTTGTCAAAAGGACTTTGAAGACAATTTTCTTAGATTGCCTAACAGGGACCTAAGTGTGTCTTTAAAAGTCAATATACCAATGCTCAGCATATTACTGCTTCAGATGTTAAATCCAGACTTTAAATTACCTGAGGAATCAAGCCTCTAAATCACTCTTAACATCATTGATCTGCACTATTAAAGGACTCCAGGTGTGGTGCTGTCGGATCAGCACTGGACTGCGAACCACTGGTCGGCAGTTCAAACTCACCATGCTCCTCGGAAACCCCATACAGGGTCACTATGAGTCAGAATTGATTCGACAGCACTTAACAACAACCAAGAGAACATTAAAGAGGAATACCTGACTACTGATTCAGTTATAGAGGAAAGTCTCCCGTGTGGGACCAAGGTCATCTTTCAGCAGCAGCAAGTTAAGAGAAAGTGTTCGGAGCTCCTGGGGACACTCGGTCCAATAATGTGGATCTGAGTTTTTCAACCTTAGCATTAGGAATGATTTTGGCCAGAGAATTCTTTGTTGTAGGGATTGTCTTGCACATTGTAGGATGCTTAGCTACCTCCCTGGTCTCTACCCACTAGATGTTAGGAACAACTCCCCTGGCCCAGTTGTGACAGCCAAATATGTCCTCTGAGATAGGGGACAAGATTACCCTTGGTTGAGAACCTCTGGTATAGGTCAAACAAAAAAAGTAGATTCTGTCACTGGTTTATTTAGCTGTGCCAAAGCACTCCTCTCTGGCCTCAGTCTCTAAATAGACGAAGTTGAACGTGAGAATTTCTCTGGTTCATTTTGGTTCAAAACATTCCCCCCCCCGCCCCCGATTCTAATTTCTGAGGTCCTTCCACAAGGCAGCGCAGGACAATAAACAGCATTTGCTGTGATGGTGGGAACCCTGTGCTCTGTAACCGAATCACTAGAGAGGAGCAAACATTGCTGATTCTCACGGAGATCACAGTTAACAGTCTTCACCCCACAGTGATGGACCTACGGACTCTTCAGTACTAGGACCAGTTGTTCTCAAGTCAATTCCAACTCATGGTGATTCCATGTGTTTCAGAGTAGAACTGCTCAGTAAGGTTTTCAGTGGCTGAGTTTTCAGAAGATCTGCAGACCTGCTTTCTGAGGTACCTCTGGGTGCATCCAAACCACCAACCTCTGATTAGCAGTCAAGCGCTTAGCCATTTATGCTACCCTGGGCTCCCCTCCCAAGCAATTCCGATGCACAGTGACCCTAGGGAAGCTTTCTGAAACTTCAAATCTAAGCCTCATTTTTCTCTCTTGCAGAAATCTCCCATTGGTAGATTTGAACTGTTGACCTTGGGGTTAGCAGACTAGTGCTTATCCTACAGCACCATCAGGGCTTCTTAGGGCTTCCCTGTTGCTATTGTTGTTCAATGCCATTGAGTCGATTCTGATTCATAGCTACCCAGTATAGGGTTTCTAAGGCTGTAAATCTTTGAGGAACCTCTGGGTGTGTTCAAACCACCAACTGCTGATTAGCAGTTAAGCGCTTAGCCATTTGTGCTACCCCCGGCTCCCCTCCCAAGCAATTTCGATTCATAGTGACCCTGTGTAGGCTTTCTGAAACTATAATTCCTTGTGGGAGCAGAAAGCCTCATCTTCCTCCTGTGGAGGGGTTGGTGGGCTCAAACCACTGACCTTGTGGTTCACAGTTAAGTGCTTATTTGAGCCACATCACTCCACTTAGACTCCCCTGAGTTGTTGTTAAGTGTTGTTGAGTCAGTTCTGATTCATAGCGACCCTGTATAGGGTTTCCAAGGAGCAGCTGGTGGGCTTAAACTGCTGACTTTGTGGTTCTAAGTCCAGTCGATACCTCTAATTTAACCTATATAAGAACTCATCATGAGAAGGACATCAAAAGGACGATTGCTACTATACAAACTTTGGAGAAAAACACATAGATGTGTAACATGTATCTTACTGGTGGATTTTATGTTCACTGTATGGCAGGTGCTTCCCAGGTATTATCTCACTGATTTCCACAATCATCCCATTTTACAGAATAATCTGAACAAAACCACAAAGCAGATACGTGATCAGGCCAGAGATAAAAAGGCAGATCTTTGAGATATAAAAAAGTTTTTGAGTTCTTTTTATCCTAATGTTTTTATCATTTTCTTTACAGCTGTAGAACTCCCTTTTTCTCTCCCCTTTCAAAAGAAGCAAAATAAAACTGAATAAAGTCAAAGAGTCAGAAAGGTACATCTTTTCTAGTTTATTTCCCCACCCTCCCAATTGCTCTTTCCTTGTCAGGACATTTTACATTTGAAAAGTTCCAGATTTGGTCTTAACCCAAAGGATGAAGATCTCTGGGAAATTTAATGAAGTCTTTAGAAAAAAAATTCACAACTGTATTCAAGTGATGTGATTCATGGGGGAAAATTCTTCACCTCCACCACCAGGTTCTTTTTCTAAAAATTGTCTATTTTTTGTACTTATTTGTACATTTAATAGCTTAAAGTGCTTTGAAACAATGTGATCAGTCATACATGAATCTGTAAACATGCATGAAAGTAAATAACAAAAATAGAATCAGATAAGCAAAAGCTTGTTCTATATTTTTTCTTTTCTCTGATTTAACAGGATACTGCCTTTTCAAAGTTCATGAGGTCACTGACTGCGTTTTCCTTTTGCCCCTTTGCAAGTGGACTCACTCTGAACTCTGGATTGTTTATTTCCACAACTTTGGGATGTCAGGAAAAGGGGATCTGAATGAAGTATTTCTAAGCAAGCTGGAGGGAATAAGCCAAGCCAGGAAAATGCTCTGAGAGAGGCATGTCTTTTGCTTAGCCCATAAAATGAGAAGAGTGTAGGGTTGGTGTAAATAGTATGGATTTGGGAGTCCATACTTGGGCTGGAATTTTTGTCTTGGCAAAAGTCCTGTCTAATGCTTTAATGGGCTCCCTTACCTACTGGAACCTCAGTTTCCTCTTGATCAAATGGTATTAAATTGCTTTATAGGGAGGCCTAGTGTAGCGCTGGTGTTATTAAGTGCTGTCAAGTCGATTCCAACCCATAGCAACCCTGTGTAGGTTTTCCAAGAACCGCTGGTAAGCTTGAACCACCAACCTTGCAGTTCAAACGACTTTGCAGTCTGACACATTAGCCCACAGTGCAATATAAGCAAATCACAAGATTGAATCACAATTCAAACCCAGCAGTCATTCCTTGGAAACCTTATACAGAGTCTCTATGAGTCAGAACAAACTCTACAGCGCCTAACAACAACCATAACATCAGGGTCCTTGTCAACCTGGAATTAAATAGTATATGTATGTTGTTGTGAAGTGCTGTCAAGTCAGTTCCGACCCATAGCGACCCTGTATAGGGCTTCCAAGGAGCAGCTGGTGAGCTTGAACCGCCAACCTTGCAGTTCAAATGGCTTTGCAGTCTGACACATTAACCCACAGTGCCACACCAGGAATGCTTGATACCTGGTATGGGAAAGGGTTCAGGAGAGAGAAAACCAGAATTCACTGGTTTACACTTTGCCATAGTGCAGGGTAAAAGTCTTGGGTCACCCATCCAAGGGGACTGGAAGTAAATAAGAAGATCTGCTCTTTAGGTGGCTCAGTAGGGGCAGGGGTTATGTCTTATTTACTGGATTTCTCCTTAACAAGTGACTGGTGACTTTTGGCCATGTGTAACAGTACTGAAAGAAGTTTGGGGTAGGTGGGGCGGGGAGCAAGCTACCCAAGAACCATGACCTTAATTAGAAGACAGAGGTTTGGAAGTGGCCAGTCTGATATGGACATGGTAGATTTTTCTATAGGACGGCACTCATAGTTTGGTTTCATTTTTAGTGTGCTGTTTTGAGGAGATATTTATATCTTCTAAATGATCACAGTTTTATGTAAGTTATATTACAGACTGAATAAAATTGTATTTTAGTGGTTAAGAGCATGCATTCTAGAGTCTAAATGCCTGGTTCTAATCTCTGCTGTACTGTTTTTTTGATGTCTCTGAGCCAATGGCACACAATGGGAGGGAAGGGGGAGGTATTTTGTCCCCAGGGGACATTTTTGGTTGCTTCAAAAAGGGTGGGTGCTACTGGCATCTAGTAGTTAAAGACCAATGATGCCATTAAACATCATCCCCACTAAGCATAGGATTATCTGTTTCAAAATTTCCATAGTGCTGAGGTTGAGAAACCTTGATCTAAACCTTACTTTCTTCATCTGTAAAAAGAGAATTATAATAGTTTTTAACTAACAGGGCTGTGGTAAGGGCTAACTGTGATTTAAAAAATGAAAGCATTAAACATACTTACCGGATTTTAGTAAGTGTTAAGAGTATTTTGAGTATTATAAATGTTATTTCTAATTTATAATCCACTGTTTATGTGGTGGTGGTGGTGTGCCATGTAGCAGATGTATAAATTATGTTTTATAGTTTATGTAACCGACATGTAAGATTCTACAGCTGAATTAGCTATATTGGAATTTTGCAAGGAACTTTTTAAAAAGTAGCTTTCATCATGCATTGGAAGAAATTTTACAGCTGTTTTGAAGGGAAACTGTTATTTGGTTTATGTAAAACTAGTATACGTTATCCTGAAACAAATCAGAAATCATAAGTTCTAAATTCTGTTGTGTTTTACTTACTCTGAAAAAAAGCATAAAATCACAGATCTCAAGAGAACTAGTTTGATATTGTTGCATATTGTTACAGTGTTGTTGTTGTTGTTGTTAAGTCAATCCTGACCCATAGGGTTTCCAAGGAACAGCTGGTGAGCGTGAACCACTGACCTTGCCATTCAAACGGCTTTGTAGTCTGGCGCATTAACCCACAGCACCACACCAGGACTCCATATTGCTACATAGAAGGAGCAGCTGGTGGGTTTGAAATGCCAACCTTGTGGTTTGCAATCCAGTGCTGATCCTACCGCACCACACCAGGCACTTAGAAAATTACTCCACCGAGTAAATTAGTTGAAATTTTTCTGAGCTTGCGCTTTTCTGGCTTTTTTTTTTTTTTAAACTTGGAGACAAGGTTGCCCTTCATGTTTTAGGTTGTTTATTATCAAATGGGGTCAAGATGAAATTTCTTTCCCTTGAAGTTGTATTTCACAATTGGCCAGGTGCATTATAGCTGAAATGTGGGATTACTTTCCCATTTCCTCAGCAGCAGCTGGTGTTGTTTGCTGTCAGAGGCAAGATCTGCTCTCCCCTAATGTACTTCATATACTAGAACAAGATACATGACTCATCCTGTTGGAATTTTGTGCTCCTGGGTCTTCAGAGAGAAACATTCTCAAAAGCATGGCTTGAAAGGGAGAGGAATTATGATATTCATTCCCTCAGTGGCAATGGGGAATTCTCTGGGATCTGTCATTATACAGATCATTTACAACAAACTTTGTCAACAACATATCATTTCTCTATCCTCAGACTTTAAAATTCTGTAGTGTTCTTGTTAAGTGCCATCAAGTCGATGATGAAACCCTGTATAGGGTTTTTAGGGACCAGCTGGTGGGTTTGAACCATCATCCTTGTGGTTAGCAGCCCAGCCTTCAAGTCAGTGCTTATTCAGAGTCAGTCGCCCTGAGTTGGTGCTGACTTGAGAGCAACTAACAAACTACAGGTTTTAAAAGGGTTGAGAAATGACACTTTGCCTCGTTCTGCACCATCCTCACAATTGTTACGACGCATGAGTCAGTCCATTGTTGCAGCCGCTGTGCGTTTTCAGTGCCTGGTGAAATTTCTGAAGTAGATGACCAGGCCTTTCTTCCTAGTGTGTTTCTTAATCTGGAAACTCTACCAGAACCTGCTCATCATGGGTGACCCTCCTGGTATTTAAAATCCCAGTGACTTAACTGCCAGCAACACACAAGGCACCACCGTATGAAAAACTGATGGAATGGACAGGCAGTGGAAAAATCAGTAGTATAGCTCTCAAAATAAGAAATAAAAGAATAAGCAAACAGACTAGACTGAGAAGAAATTAAACGTTGCTTTGAAATAATGATGCCCGTGCTGGTAATACTAATAATAGTCATAATGATCAATTCCATATGTGATAGTTGTTATGTTTTTGGCACTGGGATGTTTTAGACAGTCATCTCATTTAGTTTTTACTTTGACTTCTGAGATGGGTGCTATTATTGTTCTCATTCTACAGGTGAGAAAACTGAGGCCTAAAGAACATGAGTAACTTTCCCAAGGTCAAAAATTGAGGCGCAGCTGACTCTTGTCCTCAAGTTCTTGACTACTATGCTACCTTGTCTCTAGGATTTTAGAGATGATTGATAATTGTAGAAGTTATGACGTGGTATTGGCACTAAAATTAATTATCAGAATTGCTGTCTATCATTCCAGTGTGGGTGCTTAATCCCTGGGTTTAATTTCCCAATGCATTTGAAGCCAAGCATGACTGATGGCTAGCATTCACATACCTGGGAGAGAAAAGTAAAATCATCTTTGTAGAAAAATAGAACCTCAGTGCAAACGGTGCCAAGAAAAAGGCCTCCAAGTTGCTTGGCCTCTTCTTGCACTGCTGGAGGGAACCCACACACCAGATTGCCAATTCTATCCAGAGGCATAAATCTATACCTGGCACAAATGAGCTTTTCCTCCTTCATGTGAGATTTATGAGGCGATGCTATTTCTGATTGAGCCATAATGGGGCAGGGGGTGGGGGGCGCTGAAGCCCCAGCCCCATCTGCCACAAGACAACTTGATTTCTTCCTCTTAATGTTGTAGAATCTTATGGAGGGAAGCTGGTTTCCCCAATTCTCTTCTTGAGATTCCTCCCTTCTTTTTCCAGTTAGGAGCAATTACCAGGTACTATAAGGCAGTGAGGTGGCTTATATGCTGATTTGATTGTGGACTATAGTAAGAAATACATTTTACATTGTGACTCAGTACATGTTCACACACCCACACACACATTCACAACTAAAAAGTTTTGTGAAGCAAAGTCTGATATTTCTTATTTTGTTCTGTTTTATTAGCATAAAATTTAGTGTTCACTGATGTGTGGGGGTGGTGGCTGTGTGCCGTGGAGTCGGTTCCAACTCATGGCGACCCTGTACAGGGTTTCCAAGGCTGTAAATCTTTACGGAAGCAGAACGCCTCATCTTTCTGCCACGTAACAGCTGGTAGTTTCGAACTGCTGACCTTGCGGTTTGCAGCCCAATTCGTAACCACTATGCTACCAGAGCTCCTTCTTCACTGATGTGTATCAACCTATTATTTGAAAATTACTAGTTTGTGGGATCCCTGACAGAGATCAATAGGAGCCGATCTTAAGAGAATAAGCGATATCCTTTTGAGAATGAACTTGAACTAGTCCAAATGCATTGGTAAAATTGTTTGTTGTTGTTTAGTGCCGTGGAGTTGGTTCTGACTCATAGCCACCCTGTATAGGGTTTCCAAGGCTTTAAATCTTCTCAGGAACAGAACGCCTCATCTTTCTTGAGTAGCATCTGGCAGCCTTGAACTGTAGATCTTGGGATTTGCAGTCCAGTGCTCATCGTATGGAGTCACCAGTTTTACTTTTATTTTGAACTCAATATCCTCCCAGGGGTCTTTGTGTTTTCCTATAACTTAAAATAAAAGCAAGCCATCCTAGGTCTATGAGTCAGGCTGAAGCATAAGAGAAGAAAACTTGGTAGATTTTCTATGTAAAGGTCCAGGGCTTTCTTCCTTTGCTTGCTTAGACGGGTAGAGGACAAAAACAGTCACAGAAGCTGTGCTATTGGGAACCACTTCTTTTTAGAATAAGACCTTGAGAATCTGCATTTTTGAGGCTTCATAATAGATCACAACAATAATTGAAGACAGATTTTTGTTTTGTTTTTTTCCCTTTCTTCCAAAGTATTGACTTAAGGTAGGACATTTATCTTTTTAATAACAAAGGTAATTTGGCTTCTCTGATGCACAGGGTAGCATGAAATGGTCTCTGCTAATGTATTCCATGTGCATTCTTCACCCTGCTTTCCAGACTGTAAATTCATTAAAACTACTGAATGAATTCCAGGGTGAGGAAGATTAAGCTGCAATTTACTATATTTCATGGCTGGCTTCTCCCTTTTCTTTAAGCTCATTCATCTGTGGCTGAGTCACAAAGAGACAGCAAAATCACCACCGAGTATCACGAATCCTAGGGTCTCTTTGGAAACTGACATTTGATTCTTCTAGGATGCAATCAAGAGGGAATTCTGTACTCCTGTCTGGCGTCTCTCTGCTTGTACTTGTTCCTCCCTTCATAACATGCAGGCTCAGAGTTGTCAGCTGATTTCAGTGGAGAATGAGTTTTGAGAAGTCACTTTCTGAATTATGGGATCAGTAATCGAGTTCCAACCCAGTTATATAATTCCTCCTTTGGCTCGTGCTTTTTGATTCATGGACTGGTTTTCTTCCATTTCCATCTCTCTGCTGACGTAACAGTTCTTCTTTATATTTTCCTGCAGCATACATCAGCAATACTCCTGGGAACTTTATGAATAGTATTTCTCAAGATTTGTTATGCATCACTTGGAATGTTGTTAAAATGCAGATTCTGATTCAATAGGTTTGGAGTGGGATTCTAACCGGTCCCTGGCCACTCTTGAAAACTGAAGTCCTTAGGTTGGTGTGTAGGTACTGATAAGTATATGCCCACAGTTTTGATGATATCTCCTATATTGTATCTTGTATTGTATATATGTATTCATTCTGCTGGTCGTATGGTTCAGTAACGACTCGATGGCACCAAACAACAACAACATATTGTATCTATGAGATGGTTGATTTTTATCTATATTAAAATAATCCAGAATCATCATTCTTTATAGATACAATTGGAGTTCACTCTCCAGTCTGATCACTTTTCTTTGTGCATTTATCTTGTGTCTTACATTTGTCTTTTGAGAATCAAGGTTCCTATTTCCAGCCAGAGCTGTCTCCATATACCCTCAGCAATGAAGGGATGCTCAGTGAACTTGATTCTTGCCTTGGAGTTGAAAGGAGCAAGGTATACCACTCGGTAGAGATGGGAAAACTCACAGGATGTGAAAAGGTCTAATAATGGCATATCTTTTAGTCAGAAAAAGGGTGGGCTGTCTGAGAAGTCCCAGCTAATCCGGGACTTAGTCTGGCAGCCAGCCAGTCAGATGAAGATGAGTAACTTTGCTCTCCTCTTCAGGTTGTGGGGTCTCACCTCCTCCCTCATAGTCCTTGTTAGAGCTTCTTTCCGGGTCTATCTGTGGCAGCCTAGGTTTCTGTAACACAAGTTGTTATGACATAATACAACATCATAATCAATTTCAGAGGAAATAGATCTACTCTCTTGACTGTGCTTAGATACCATCTCACTCAGTCTCAGATGAAGCAGCTGAGCTCAAATGGTGAAGGGTTGTGCCTGAGGGCAGATGGCCTTGTATGTAGTCTCCTGACCTCTAGGAGAAGAAAACTCATTGCACAACCCTTGGTGTTTCTCCATCAAACAGTCCAACTCCTGGACTGCAGACCTGTGACCACCTCAAGCCAAGGATTCTGTCTTGGGTTCTGTTTTGTAACCTCAGGATGCAGAGTCTTTTTGACCTGCTTTCTCCCACTCCCACCTTCTCTCTGTGCAATTCCCAATGCCACACTAATCTCTTCCTTCTCAGGATAATTGACCTTGGAGCAATGTGGAGAAGGTTCAGCTGGATGAGAGTTTAGATTTCAGCTCTCCTATTCATCAGCGGGTGGCCTCCATTTTCTCATTAATAGAAGAACTGATTATTAGGAGGGTTAAGTGTATAGCTAAATTATCTAACACAGGGTTGTCGTTTAGTGCTTGTCGAGTCAGTTCTGAGTCACAGCAACTCTGTATAGGGTTTCCCAAGGAGAAGCTGATGGATTTGAACTGCTGGCCTTGCGGTTAACAGTCCAGTACTGATCCTACGGTGTCACACCAGGACTCACTAACATATAATAAGTACTGCTAAAGGATAATTACAGAAATAAAATCATAACTCTATTTAGATATAAAATGAACATGTGTTAAAGATTAAACTCATTATTCATGAAGGAACTGGTAAGATATTACAGCAAGTTCAGGAGACCATCCAAAGAACAGATACATTTGTAGATTATAAATGTTCAAATGGAGGTAAAACCTATTTCTACAGTGTGGAAGTCAATTGAACTTCCAACAGACTGAATGTAACTACTTTTCTGAAGATAAGAATTGCTTTGCATTGCTATCAAATATTCCATTTGCTCAGAGGCAACAAAAGACAGAATTCCCCAAAAATCAGAATCAGATTTTTCAGGGGAGTGTGTGCTAAGCAGTAATTTTCTCTTTCTTTAAATGAATTCGTTTACTTGAACATTTTATCATGGTTCCGGTGAACGTTTACAGAGCAAATTTACTCTCTGATATATATATTTTGTCCTTTCATTGTAAGCAGCATCCTTTCCACTTCCTCCTTAGGGTTTCTCATTTTCCTTTCCCTATCTTCCCTGGCCCTTTTTACCTTCTGTTTCAGTTTGTTTTAGAGACATTAAAGTATTATCAGGAATCCTGGTATGGTGCTATAGAATAAGCACTGGACTTTTTTTTTTTTTAAGCACTAGACTTTTAATCATAAGGTCAGTGGTTCAAACCCACTGGACACTCCATGGAAACCCTGTACAGGGTTGCTATGAGTTGGGAACTGACTCAATGGTACTTAACAACAACAACAAGGTATTATTTATTAATTACATGTTTGTTTGCTGCATCCTGATTTTTGTATGTATAAAAACATATTTATGTATAAAAACTGAGGTCTGTCTGGGCCCGTGGGATGGGTGTGCTCCTCCAGCCCCTAGTCTGGCTGTACTGTTGTGCTCATCACCTCTCTCTGGGTGGGTGTAGTGACTGGGTGTCAGGGAATGAGTTCCTGTTCACTGGCCTTGCAGTGTGGTGAAGGGCACTTTGAGTGAGAATTGGCTGCTGTCTGTCATGGATCTTGTACGTGTAGACGCAGACAGTGGTATTTGATGAATGGCTGGGATGCAGGTGTGGTGGTGTGATGGGCTAGTCGGGGCAGAGGTGGGGTGTGTGGTCGGTGGGTACTGCACACTGCCATCTTGGATGTGTTCTTTCCATCCATTGCCAGGTGAGGGGAGGAGCAGGCAGAGGAAAGGTGAGGGATTGTGGGTGTGGGTGAGTGCCACATTGCTGCTGCCTCCCTGACCAGCCAGGGGGAGGCAGGAGAGAGCTCAGCCAGTTCAGTGGGCAGGAGGGGTAGGGCGAAGGGCTGGGTTGGGCAGCAGGAGGGGTGGGGTATGGAGTGATCCATCATTGCTCTGCTGGGTCAGTGTGTGGGAGGGGTGAGGTCAGCAGCTGGCACTGCACCTCAGCAGCCTGCTACTGCTCAGTGTGGGGAGGGTGTCAGTGGAGCTGGGTCATGGGAAAAGAGGAGAGCTCATATCTTGGTCTCTGACATTTGACATTTGAGCTGCAGGGATGCAGGTGGTGGGTTTGTCCCACCAATCACCAGGCAGGTGGACAGACAGGGAGTGTGTGCCTCTAATCACTGTGCAGTGGTGCCTAGACTCTTCTTCTCATTGGCTGAAGACGACAATCGTAGGCATGTCTACACAGTTAGTCTGAATCCTATTGGGAATTCCATGAAGCACTCCTCATCTAGATTGCTGCTGTCTTTGTCCCAAGATGGCTATGGTGTGTCAGGCTGGCTGGCAGGGACACTCTGCTCCATCTCTTCTGGTTCTGGGTTTCCAATCAGTATCTTCTTCTTTATCGTTTCATGTGATGCTTAGGGTAGTAGGATTGTCTACTGTTTCTGCTTCACGTATTTTTTCGGGTTTGTGCTGTAAAGGGATGGTGTGGTATAGCTGACTACATTAGCACTGGGGCCAGAAGTCCCCTGCATAGGCACAGTTTTCTTTTGAAGCACAATGATCTTCCCTATAGTAGTAAGTCAAAATGACTTTCCTCCCATTGACGTAGTTTAATTTGTAGTTCTTCTTTGATAGTTGTCTGTCTGACAGTTTTGTCTTTCCTCCTTAAATTTTAAGTTTCAGTGGTAGGGACAGAGTGAGTCCTGAGAAGGTACCGGATATGATTATTTGATGGATTGAAGATTGGCAATTCACTTACATAAATATATTACTTTATGTTCTCCTCTGTGAGAAGATAACTCTCCATATGTTCTTGCCCAGAGTTAGGTTTTATCTAGAATTTTACCTACTGCAGCTGGAAAACAAGCTCTCAGGCGCCTGCATCTGCCTGACGCATCTTTCCATGTTGCTGGATCGCCATTGTTGTTGTTGTGAGGTGCTGTCAATTTTGTTTTGAGCCAGTTCCAACTCATAGTGACCTATATACGGTTCCCAAGATTGTCTACTTTGTGGGAGTGGACAACCTCATCTTTCTCCTGTGGAGCAGCTATTGGGTTCAACTTGTCTACCTTATGTTTAGAAGTCCAGTGCTTACCCTACAGAGCCACTGTGCTCTCTTCTGACTCATTGTGACCCTATATATAACAAAATGAGGTGCCATCCTGTCCTGAGCCAGGCTCACCATTGTTACATTTGAACCCATTACTGCAGCTCTGTGTCCATATCACTGCTGGTCTTCCTTTGTTTTGAAGATGCTATACCAAGCATTAGGTCCTCCAGAGACTGATCCCTCTAAAGTATGTGAGATAGAGTCTTACCATTGCTACTTCTGAGGAACTTTCTTGCTGTACTTTCTCTAAGAGATATTTGTTCATTTGTCTGGGAATCTATGGTATATGTCCAGGATTCTTCACCAACACCTAATTCAAAGGCACCAATTCTTCTTTGTGTTTTGTATATGAGGTGATTAAAAATACCGTGTCTTTAGGGACAAGCATACCTTAGTCTTCAAGGTGGCATTGTTTTGTTTTTAAAACATTTTGAGAAGTCTTTTCCAGCAGATTTGGCCAAGGCAATACATCATTTAATTTCTTCACTGTTTCTTCCATGGGCATTGATTGTGGATCCAAGTAATTCAGTATTTTCATTCTTTATCGTGATGTTGAGGAGCTCTGGTAGCGTAGTGGTTACGAATCGGGCTGCGAACTGCAAGGCCAGCAGTTCGAAACTACCAGCTGTTTCGCGGGAGAAAGATGAGGCTTTCTGCTCCCGTAAAGATTTACAGCCTCGGAAACCCTGTTACAGGGTCGCTATGAGTTGGAACCGACTCCACGGCACATAACAACAACATCATGATGTTGCTTACTGATCGCACTGTGAGGATTTTTGTTTTTAATATGTTGAGGTGTAATCCATACTGAAGGCTATACAGTCTTTGCTCTTCATTAATTGTTATTAGGTGCCATTGAGTTAGTTCCTGGTCATAGCGACCTTATGCACAACAGAAGGAAATACTGTCGGGTCCTGTGCCATCATTACAGCTATTATGTTTAAGCGCATTGTTGCCACCCCCTCGTCAGTCAGTCTCCTCACTTTTGCTGGCCCTCCATTTTACCAAGAAGAATTTCCTTCTCTGGGGACTAGTCCCTTCTGATAACACGTTCAAGGTAGGAAAGACAAAGTTTCTCCATCATCACTTATAAGGAACATTCTGGCTGTATGTCTTTCAAGACACATTTGTTTGTTCTTCTGGCAGTCCATGGCACTTTCAGTATTCTTTTCCAACACAATTGTTCAAATTCATAGATTTTTCTCTGGTCTTCCTTATTCGTTGCCCAACTTTAATGTGGATATGAAATGATTGAAAATACTATGACTAGGGTCAGGTGCACCTTAGACCTCAAACTAATATATTTGCTCTTTAATACTTTTATTTAAAGAGATCTTTTGCAGCAGATTTGTTTAATGCAGTACTTCGTTTTATTTCCAAGAGCATTATTTGTAAATTCAAGCAAAATGAAGTCTTTGACAACATCAATCTTTTTTCCCATTTATCATGATGTTATTTAATTGGCCCAGCTGTGAGGATTTTTGTTTTCTTTACATTGAGGTACAATCCACATTGAAGGCTGTAGTTTTTTTTTTTTTTTTTATCTCCATCAGTATATGCTTCAAGTTCTCTGACAAGTTCTTTAAGTACTTTGTCATTGCAGGTAATTAATAACTCTTCCTTCAATCCTGATGCCATATTCTTCTTTAAATAATCCAGCTTCTCAGATTATTTGCTCAGCATACAGATTGAGTCTTTGTGTGGTGATGTAAATTAATGTGCCAGACTGCAAAGTCATTTGAACTATAAGGTCAGCGGTTCAAGCTCACCAGCTGTTCCTCGGAAACCCTATGCAGGGTTGCTATGGGTCAGAACCAAGTTGACGGCACTTAACAACAACAACAACAACAACAGACTGAATAAGTATAATGAAAGGATACAACCCAGATGCACACTTTTCCTTTTTTAAAACCACTCAGTATCCCCTTGTTCTGTTCAAACAACTGCCGCTTTGTTTATGTACAGGTTCCTCATGAGCACATTTAAGTGTTCTGGAATTTCCGTTCTTTGTAATGTTATCCATAGTTTGTCATGATCCCCATAGCTGAATGCTTTTGCATAATCAGCAAAACACAAGGAACCATCTTTTTGGTATTATTTATTTTCAGACTTCAGCAGTGATATACCTCAGTCCATGTCCTCTTCTGAATCCAACTTGAATTTCTGGCAACTTCCTGTCGATGAACTGCTGCAACTGTTTTGAATCAACTTCAGCAAAATTTAACTTGCATGTGATATTAAAAATTATTGGAAAAATCAAATTTAAAGATGAAGAAAAATTTCCATGAACTTTTTGAAACCCCTTTGATGGCAGAAGGAGCTCGATTCTTAGGTCAGGACACACATGAGTGTTGTTGGCTACAATATGTTAAAGCTTGATATGGGATAAACACATTACAGAGTTACATGCTATTATTTTAAAATTCTTTTTTCTATCCAGTAAAATATGAATATTTATAAATAATTTTTAAATTACTGAGAAAGTTGGAATCTCCAGTCCCCTTTGCTTATCCCTTCATTTTTTCAGCCATCTTTATTTCAGGTTCCTCTTGAGAAATTATGGCTATTATCAATTTAAGATTTGCATGTATATTTTTAATATAATATTTATGTATTTTTCTGCAACTTGCTTTTTCACTCAGTCATCTCTTAGAAATGTTTCTGTGTCGGTTCATACAATGCATCTTCTTTAAAAGATTCTATTTCGGTTCCTACAAATGCATCTTCTTTAAAAGATTCTATTTCGGTTCCTACAAATGCATCTTTTTAAAAGTTGAGTTGTTATTGTTAGTGCCACTGAGTTAGTTTCAGCCCATAGCGACCCTGCATAGGGTTTCCAAGGAGTGGCTGGGGTGCTTGAACTGCTGACCTTATGATTCAAGCCGACTTTGCAGCACAGTGCATTAACCCACAGGGCTACACTTAAATCATAATTAGTTCAGTTGTTCTCATAATGATGGACATTTTGTCTCTTTCCAGTCCTTTCCTGGCATAAGTGATAGTATATTGAAATCAGGCCATTTATGGTGTGTGTTGGAGGACAGTCTTCAAAATTCAAAAATTCACAAATGCAGTGTCTAAATCCTGTACTTCCTGGCTCTTTCAGATGTATTGGTGCATGTAATCAATGTTCATTGCTTTGAAAATCCCCTTTATAGCGTTTAGACACCTTTTAGAATCTGGGTTGCATTATCTGTTTGAGTAAAATCCACTAAATGAGATAATCCTGCTCTTAAATTTCGGATTCCTTGAGTTCATTTGCTGTGGCATCTGCCCCTTCGCAGAGGAGTGATTCCTTTTATCCACTCCTTCTGTCCTGCCCTCTACCTTCTACCACTCTCTGCTCCAAGATTCCAGCTTCAGATAACTTTACACAGATTATTTCTCAATTTGTATTCCTTCCCATGCCTTGCTAAAACAAAATTATGTATCATATCCCTTTGAATTATTTGCTTTCCCAAATGGCATAGGAAGACTATAAACTGGAAATGGTAATAATGATACTCATCATCATCACTATCAAATTGAAGTTGAGCTGGTTCTCGTCTTAGCATGATACTGTTGTTGTTAAGTGCTATTGAGTTGGTTCTGACTCATGGCAACTCTGTGTAGGGTTTCCAAGCAGCAGCTGGTGAATTTGAATCACCAACCTTGGAGTCCAAACCGACCTTGTGATCGAGTACTGTGGCTGCAAACTCTGTGAACATCTAGTACCAAGCAGAATGAAATGCATGAAAGGATTTAATATATGTGTTTGAATGAATAAATAATTATTTTACAGAAGGGATCTTGGAACCCTATGGGGAGATACCTTGAAAGTCTAGATTTGTGCTGTACCAATATGGTACCCTTTAAGAGTCCTGGTGTGGTTCTGCAGGATAAGCACTGGATCACAAGGTCGGTTTGAACCACAAGGTTGGAAACTCTACATGGGGTCGCTGTGAGTCAGAACCGATTTCATGGCACTTAACACCAATAATAAGCCACATGTGGCCACTGAGCCCTTCAAATTAGCTACCATCGCATACTAATAGGATACATTTTAGATCTTTTGACTTAAATATAATACTAATATTGATTTACCTCTATATTTGATAAAAGTGTAGCTAAAATAAACTTTAAAATTATGTACATGATGCTGGGTTGATAGGGATGGGCATCTTAGACTCCAGTTATCAAAATTGGGAGGTTATAAAGGCATGAAGTAGCTAGCTTGCAAGCTTTCATGAGGGTACCTAGTGTCAGAAGATAGGGAGTAAACTACTGAAGAGTTTACCTAATGCCCAGATGGGTTTGGTGATGATGGGATTAAGATGTTATGATTCAATCATGAGTAATTGTTTTTAGGTCTAATGGCAATTGTCACAATGTAAATAGTAGAGGTACAAATAAAAGGGGAAACAGTTAATTAATCTGTCATGTCTGGAACAGGGGACCCTAGGACCATCAAGAGGGAAGAGCATAAGAGGAGCGAGGAATCCTAACCAGAAAACTGGCAACAACAGAGATGATGGTGGAGGTGGTGGCACAGGGAGACAGAGCAGCAGTAGAATTCAGGCCCATGGACAGAAAAGCCATGTGTGCCTGCAGGCAGGAGGTTGACTTATAAAATGTGCCCTTTGACATTTAAATGAATATATATTTACATTGTGGTATGCGTACATCAAAAACAAGACAAAACAAAAAGGTAATAGAAGCAAATGCTGTTGGCTGGGGGTGCATGGAGGGGATTATAATCATTACAATGATTTGCTGAATGTAAACCTGGTGGCCTGCCCTTTAAGCCTTCACTTACTCAATACACAATAAAAGCTTTAAAAAATTATGTACATAGCTCACAGTTATGACTCATGGTATATTTCTCCTGGGCAGCATTAGTCATAAAACTGGGAGAAGGCAGGTTCTGTGCCAGGCTTACTTGTACATCATCTCTTTGATGAGGACTCACTTTAGTTCTGATCTGCTTTCATTCCCTAAAGGTGATGAACTCTAATTCCCAAGAAGACTGCCTATGCTTTTCTGGTTGACTTTTAAAATATTTATTATGATTTCATATAAAACTTATTACATTTAAAGACACGGCCATGGAGGGCTAGATCTGAGATTGAAGCATCCAACTGATATGAAGTGAGGGGAGATGCACAAGAACACCCAAATTTGCAGATAGTACCCATTTGACCTAGTCTTGATGGCTTGATAATCAGAACTCAACTAGAGGAAGATAAAAAGACAACAACAAGTTTTTGATAAAGAAAATGAGTGTAAATTGTTACATTTAATGAACATTGGCTACCTAAAATGAGGGGGTGATAAAAGCATGGAGTGACTGGCTTACAAGTTTTCAAGAGGAAGTTAAGTTTAAGACTGTGCAGGGGAAGGTAGAGTCCCCACTGAATAGTTTTCATCTTGTCTAGGTGGGTGTGGTGAAAAGAGATGGGGATAAGATTCATATGATTCAATAGTGAGTAATTGTTATCATGAGTAATTG
>NW_006408524.1:18943078-18947392 GCF_000296735.1 Chrysochloris asiatica
GAACAGACGAGGACTCTGAACTCATGGAAAGAGAGTGCTCGTGGCCAGGAGGCAGGCTTACAGAATGTGCCCTTTGGTGGTTTTAATTATTATATAATCCTGAGTGCTTTTGTGTGCACCCCCCAAACAGACAAACAAATAAACAAAAATCCATAGGGAATTGAAGCAAATACTGTTGAATGATGATGCATGGAGGAAATTGTAAAATGATGGTAAAGCTGATGTTCTCCCATGTAAACTATCCATCAGTTCACAATTAAAAAAAAAAAGAGAGAGAGAGAACTTTTTGTATTTATTGACTACTCTGAAAACATGAAGAATTTGGGGGAAAGTGATAGCTACATTAGCCTAACAGATTATGAGCAAAAAAAAAAAGTTTTGCCATAGTAGTTTGTAATTGAGATTTTAGTGGCGAGGTTCAACTTGACAAGAATCAAAGTTGTGACTTTTGAGTTGTACTAATGATTTCCTTTAGTCTCTTTACCACATTTGACGTTGTTTGTGATAATGGACTGAATGTATTTTATTGGTAATGTTTTTCTTTGTCTTTACAAGAAAAAATTGAAGCGATGGCATTCATCTGAGGCACACTTGGAGTCTTCTTTCTTCCAATATTGGTAAAGACAGCATTCTTTTAAAACACTGTAACCTGGTATCTATGTAAACACTTGTGCTCTCTCATACGTGTGTACACATACACACAATACAATATCACTTATTTTGTACGTTACCTCATTTTTTGTTTGGCTTTTGTTGACCTTTGAAGATTGTTTGAATATGCCTATTTCAGTGGTTCAGTTAGAATTCTCTCATCCCAGCAGAATGCTGTTCTTGGAGGGTGGCTGTATGTTCTTGAGGTGCTCAGGTGCACAGTAAGGACCTTCTGTAGATCGAAAAGGGCAGATCAGAGGACGAGGCACCAGCATTCATCTGAAACTGCAAACTGTGGTCAGCTCTGTTCTAGGGGTGAATATTAAGTGTAGTGCACACTGTGGGCAGGGCAAAGGTAAAAATGGGTATGTTAAGTCTAAGCTGGAAAAAATTCAGACCCTAATTATCTGGGGAGACAGGCTTTGTTCCATTTGAGGCTTGATTCATTTTGACCGTGGTTTCTGAATTGTATTGTGTATATATGTATGCGTGTGTGTGTGTGTGTAGGGGGGCAGATTATTGGTTGCTTTCGTTTTCTGGTAGCAGCTTGTGTAACCAGCTGTCAGATGCAGGAGCCCTCATTAGCAGAGCAGATTCCCGGGAAGGTATTACAAGGAAACAAAAGCTGCCAAAACTTGGTTGGCCTGAAAAGGCACAGTAGTAGGTGTTCCGATCTTCCTCCGTATGACAGAAAAGGGGACATGCTCGCTCATGAGCAGAGTGGTGGAGCGGGGCCAGTAGTCTAACTGTGTGGCCTTTGGCTGTAAATTCCAACTGAGAACTCTACCTATCACATGGGCACTGAATGAGTAATGATGGGCCTGCCAGTTTGAGTTGGACAATAACTGACCTGAACTGTCCTCTACCCCCCAGTGGTGAGACCTACCTCATGACTCCACCTCCTTTCTGAGGCTGTTCACATTTGTTTATTGGAACTGCGGCTCCCCTGGCAATGCCCCCTACTTACTGCCTGCTTCCCTGGTTGTCTCTCCTGTGTTAGAAGCCTGTGTCAGCCCTGCTAGAATCACATGTTCCTGCAACTGTTTTAGTGATGTCTCCAAACCATGAATGAATGGAGTCGTGAGTTCCTATCGTCGAGCACCTCCAGCTGATGGAGAACTTACGTACAAAAAGCAAAATGTTACTTGGTCCTCTGCCATCTTTAGGATCATTGGTATATGATAGCCACTGTGTATTTGGAGTTCCTTCTGGCCTAGGAGGCTCATCTTCCAGCTCTATATTGAACAATATTCAGTTGTGATCCATAAGATTTTCACAAGAATATTGTCAGGCCTTTTTTCCTTGTCTTAATTTGGAAGCTTTGCTGAAACCTGTGCACTATGCCTCATCTGGTTGATATTTGAAATGCTGGTGGCATGTCTTCCAGCATCACAACATCATGCAAGTTACCACATTAAAACAATCTGACAGACAGCTAGTGGCATGAACACATACATATTTGTTGTTGTTGCTAAGTGCCATGGAGTCAGTCCCAACTCATGGCAACCCTGTATGGGGTTTCCAAGGAGTGGCTAGTGAATTTGAACTGCTGACCTTGTAGTTCAAACCGACCTTTGAATCCAATGCTTTATCCCAGAGTGCCACACCAGGACTCCATATACACATATACAAAGCTCCTAATTACTGTCTCCCTGTTCCATCAGTTCCTGCTGACTCCTTGCATATTTCACCCTTCTTTTTCCCCACCCCTGGTCTGGCCTAGCCCTGGCTTTAGGTTTCAGGCTGTCCTTGTATCTTGGCTTTTCCCTTGTTCTCTTTGGTGTCTGGCATACAAATTTATGTAAATAAGTAGACACATCTGTTGTTGTTGATGTTAGGTGTCATCCAGTCAATTCCAACTCATAGGGACCCTATGCATAACAGAACAAAACACTGCCAAGTCCTGCACCATTCTCCCAAGTGTTGTAACGTTTGAGCCCATTTCTACTGCCACTGTGTCAGTCAGTCCATCTCGAGTGGGGGGTTGTCCTTTTTCTGATGACTTCTACTTTACCAAGCAGGATGTCCTTTTTAGAGACCGATCCCTACTGATAACATGTCTGAAGTACTTGAGGTTAAATCTCACAGTCCTCACTTCTAAGGAGCATTCTGACTGTACGTACAAGACAGATTTGTTCTTCTGGCAGTCCATGTACTGCCAATATTTTTACCAACACCACAATTCAAGTGTATTAACTCTTTTCTAGTCTTCCTTATTCATTGTCCAACTTTCACATGCTTATGAGGCTATTGAATATACCATGGCTTGGGTTAGGTGCACCTTAGTCCTCAAAGTGACACCTTTGCTCTTTAACACTTTAAGGAGGTCTTGTGCAACAGATTTGCACAATGCAGTATGTCATTTGATTTCTTGTCTTCTGCTTCCATGAGCGTTGATTGTAGATCCAAATAAAATCCTTGACAACTTCAATCTTTTTTCTGTTTATTGTGATGTTGTTTATTGGTCCAGTTGTGAGGACTTTTGTTTTCTCTACACTGAATTATAATCCATAATAAAAGCTGTATTCTTTAATTTTCATCAGCAAGTGCTTCAAGTATTCTTCACTTTCACCAAGAAAGGTTGTATTATCTGCATATGACAGGTTGTTAATGAGTCTTCCTCCAAGCCTAATGCTGTGTTATTATTTTTTTTAAATGTTTTATTGTGAATTATGTGATAGTTTACATGGGAGAACATCAGCTTTGCATTCATCCTATCGTATATCATTTCATTGCCATGGTTACAATCCCCTCCATGCATCATCAACCAACCAAAGCGTATACCCCACAAGCCTGCCCTTCAGTCGTCAGCACACAGCCCCTCTACCTCTGATACTGTGTTCGTGGACTATACAGCATACAGACTGAATAAAGATGATGAAAGGATACAACTGTGACACACACCTTGAGTTTAGAACATTTAGTCTCCCCTTGTACTGTGTGAATGACTGCTTCTTGGTCAATGTACAGATTCCTCATGAACACAGATAACTATTCTGGAATACCCATTCTTATCAATGTTATCCATAGTTTGTTTTGATCCATACAGTCATATGCCTTTATATAGTCAACAAAATACAACAGGCACATGTGTACTCAGAAAAGTGTCTTCTGAAAAGAGAAGAACCCTACTACATACACAAAGATGATTGAACTTGCTGCCCAGCTTTCTGTCCAGACAGCTTTGACCTCTGGGATCAATGAGTGTCGATTGCATTCTGGGATTTTTGTATCCTTTGTCTGCTGATTCTCTGGCTGTTTCTTGCTTCGCTGGTCCTTGGGCTGCTTGGTTTTTTCATTTGTAAGCTCTGTGGATGGATTCCCTCTTAATCTTATAATGTTTACCATCTGTCCATAAAATGGCATTGGCTTGGGTGACACTAATGATCAAGCAACTACTAGTCCAAAGTTTGGTGGTTTGAACCCATCCAGAGGTGCTGCCTAGAAATCTGATTCAGAAAGATCACAGCCTTGAAAACACTATGGAGCAGTTATACTCTGCACACAGGGGTTCACCACGAGTCAGAATCAACTCAGCAGTAACTGACAACAACAAGAAAAAACCATAGTATGTATTCAGATGCATTAAAAGCTAAAAAAAAAAAAAAAAAAAAGAGAGAGAAAAAAATCAGAAATGGGGGTCCTATTAATGGGTTTAATATA
>NW_006408524.1:18947492-18959417 GCF_000296735.1 Chrysochloris asiatica
GTAAACTAAATGGTGCTCACTGCCATTGAGTCGATTCTGACTCCTAGAGAGCCCTGATGGGATGGATTCGAATTACTACGTAGGGTTTCAGACACTGGAAATCTTTCTGGAAGCAGATTGCCTCGTCTTTCTCTCACGGAGCAGCTGGTGGATTCAAACTGCCAACTTTTTAGTGAGCTGACTAAAAACTTAACCCACTGTGCCAGTGTTTATACTTAACCATCCATACTTACTGAGGGAAGTGAAATTGTTGTCTTCTTGGGGAGGAGACAGATGGAGAAGGGTTTTGGTGTTAAAGGTTCAAAGCTGGGTTCTAGTTAAAATGCTACATTTCAGCAGCTTGCCTGAACTGTTGATGTTATTCTTTGCTTTTGGAAACTTACAGTCGTGGTTCAATGGTTCAGCAGTTAATCTTAGACTGACTTATGACTGATATGCTTAGATGAAAAAAGCTTTGATTTTATGTTTGGTCTTTGCTTTCTCTGATATTTGTTGTTGTTGTTAGGTGCCTTTGAGTCGGTACTGACTGATAGTGTAGAAGGAGGTAAAAATAGTCTTACTAAGAAGGAAGACTATGTAATATGCATAGAAAGAGAAGAGAATGAAGAGAAACACTGAAATGATAGGCAGGTATTTTGTTATTGCTGTTGTTACTCTTTGTCCTCATCACGACCATCTAAAACAGAATAGAACTGCCCACAGGAGTTCCGAGGTTTCATGGAAGCAGACTGTCACATTTGTTTCTGGCAGACTAGATAGCAAATTCAAGCCTTTCAGTTCACAGACAAGCTCTTAACTACTGCTCTACAAAGAAACCCTGTACAGGGTCGCTATGAATGGGAACAAACTCTTTTTTATTTGTCGTTGTTGTTAAGTGCCGTCGAGTCAGTTCCAACTCATAACGACCCTATACAGGGTTTCCGAGGAGCAGCTGGTGAGCTTGCACTGCTGACATTGCAGTTAAGATTGATCTTTGTAATATTGAAACATAGTACCTCTTGAGTCTTGGACTCTCATTAAATGTTTTAATTGTGTTAATTTTTAAAAATTTGCATTGGTTGATGGCGGTTATGTGCTGTGGAGTTGGTTCTGACTCATAGCGACCCTGTATAGGGTTTCTGAGGCTATAAATCTTTATGGGAGCAGAAAGCCTCATCTTTCTCCTGCGGAGCAACTGGTAGATACAAACTGTTGACCTTGAGATTAGCAGCTCTGTTTGTAATTCACTATGCTGCATTGGTGGTGGGGGTTATGTGTCGTGGAGTTGGTTCTGACTCATAGCGACCCTGTACAGGGTTTCCGAGGCTGTAAATCTTTACACTGCATTAGCTGCCTTTAAAAGTTGCTCTTAGTGTCGTCATTGCACAAAGATATATTGAAAATTTAAGATCACATTGTAAATTGTTCCTCAAATCAGCTTCTCATCGATGTTAGATCATTAGGGATGGTTGTAGAGTCCTGATGTGGTGCTGTGGGTTAATGTGCCAGACTACAAAGCTGTTTGAACTGCAAGCTCACCAGCTGCTCCTCGGAAACCTCAAGGTCGGTGGTTCAAATTCACCAGTCGCTCCTTGGAAACCCCATACAGGATTGCTATGAGTTGAAACTGATTCAACAGCACTTAACAACCACAACAACAGCAGTGCTGTGTCAGGCAATATTCTGTTGTGAACCATAGGGTTTTTATTGACTGATTTTTCAGAAGTAAATCTCCAGGTTTCCTTATAGTCTGTGTTAATCTGGAAGCTCCGCTGAAACCTGTCTACGCTGAGTGGCATTTCAGGTACCCTGCTGGATACCCAGCAGGCACTGCTTCTAGTATCACAGTAGCATGTAAGCCACCACAGTACAAAACCGGATGGATGGTGGATATAAGCATAACTAATGCAATTTTATAAGGAGCTCTGGTAGCCTAGTGGTTACAAATCGGGCTGTAAACCACAAGGTCAGCAGTTCAAAACTACCAGCTGTTCTGTGGGAGAAAGATGAAGCTTTCTGCTCCCGTAAAGAGTTACAGCCTCAGGAACCCTCTGCAGGGTCACTATGAGTTGGAACCAACTCCATGGCACATAACAACAACAATGCAATTTTATAACGTGGTGTTTGGTTTGTTAAGTGTCATCGAGTCTGTTCCAACTTATAGTGACCCTGTATAGAGTTTCCAAGGAGCAGCTGGTCAGTTTGAACTTTGTGGTTCGCAGTTCAGTGATGATCCTACAGTGCCATACCAGGTGTCCATAACATGTGACGTCGAATTAAGTGCCGTCGAGTCAGTTCTGACCCATAGTGACTCTGTATAGGGTTTCTGAGGAGCAGCTGGTGTGCTTGAACTTCCGATCTTATAGTTCAAACCGATTTTGCAGTCCAGCGCATTAACCCACAGCGCCACACCAGGACTCATGTAAACTTTACTATGAACAAGATGCCCAACTGTACTATCACTACAAGGCTCCCTCATGTTGCTCCTTTATTAACTCCACCTATCCTTCCCCTCAACCACTAATCTGTTCTCCATCTCCATAATTGTGGTATTTCATGAATGCTGCATTAATGGTAGCATGCAGTATGTGTCCTTTGAAGATTCTTTTCAATTCATTTTTAATTTTTTTACTTAGCATACTTTCCTTTCGGCTCATTCAAGTTGCTTTGTTTATCAATACTTTATTCTTTTTTATTGCTGAATAGTAAGTAGTCCAATTTGTGTTTCATTTTGTAAAGCCAGTCGCTTATTGAAGCACCGTGGACAGTTATGAATAAACTTGCTTTGACACTTAATGTACAAGTTCCTGCTTGAATACGATAGTAAAATGATTTTTCTGATGTATGTTTAGGAATTCTTTTGCACTTAAGTATGGAGAAGATATCACATTGTATAATAAATTTGACAGTTAATAGAGTGAAAACTCAATTAGAACTTAATGACAGTGCCTGAGATTTTTTTTCAGCAAATATAATCTTTAACCAACATCATGGATCTGAAGTGATTTCAACTATTGCAAGCCTTATGTTAAAGGCTTTTATGTTAAAACTTTGACTGATCCCAATGGTTTTTATACTGATTTTTATTTTATCCCTCTTACTCTAAAGTTACCATTTTTACCAGTTGTGTGACACTTTGTTCTATTTCTTGGTTCTTTAATAGAAATAACTCCGCCATAAAAGCTACCAGGAGAGTATTCCACTGACAGATTGGTTGGCCAGTCTTTCCTGTGTATGTGCTTTAAATGGTGGGAAGCAAACAGTCAGGAAGAAAACCAGGAATGAAGCCTTTTTGTTTGTTTTTACATGTTCAAAAATATTAGAAATGAAAAGAAAGGCAAATGCTGTGGAAAAAAGTTTGATGGTTCCTCAAAAAGTTAAACATAAAAATATCATATGACCCAACAATTCAAAAGCAGGGATCCAAAGAGATACTTAACTAGCAAAGTTGATTTCAGCATTATTTGCAATAGTGAAAAGGTGGAAACAACCCAAGTGTCCATCAACAAAAGAATGGATAAACACAATGTATATCCTGTATAGACAATGGAATATTTTTGAGCCATAAAGAAAAATAAAATTCTGATGCCCGTTAAGACATGTTGTTGTTATGTGTACTATCACGTCGATTCAGATTTATAGTGACCCTGTATAGGGTTTCTAAGTCTTTAAATCTTTGTGGGAACAGACAGCCTCATTTTTCTCCTGAGGGGCTGCTGGTAGGCTCGAACTGCTGACCTTGTGGTTTGAGTCCAGTATTTATCCTATGGAGTCGCAATGCTAAGACATAGATGTGCTTTAATAAAACGCTAAGTGAAATAAGTCAGACACAAAAGGACAAACATGGCGTGATACCATTGATAAAAACTATTAAGAATAGGCCAGTGCATACACACAAATGTTTGTTGGCTCTTCACCAGCACTAGTGGGGAGGAGGTTCCGAGGCTTATGGATTAAGGAATTTGGGATGATGTCAGACTTTGGGGAAATGGATGATGTTGATAATTATACAACATGGTGAATGTAGTTAATGCCCCTGAATTGGACACTTTATTGTTGTTGTTAACTGCCATTGAGTCGATTCCGACCCATAGCGACCCTGTATAGGGTTTCCAAGAAGCAGCTGGTGAGCTAGAACCACCGACCTTGCAGTTCAACCGATTTGCAGTCTGACACATTAGCCCGCAGTGCCACACCAGGACTCTTATAAATGGTTAAATTGGTAAACTTTTATTATACGTATTCCACCACAATAAAATTAAAAACAAAAAACAAAAGGAAAAGCAAAGACCATACTGGGTTATTGTGTTGGTAATAAGAACATAACAAAGTATGTCATATTAGTTTCCTCTATTCCCTAGGCTTATAATAAAATGACATATAAGCAATGTTAAAGGATTAAAAACCTGTCTTTTATCTTTTTGTTTGTGTAGACTGAATTTGTTGTCCCATGAGGTCCTTTAGAGACCACTGCTGTTGTTGTTGTTAAGTGCTGCCAAATTGGTTCTGACTCATAATGACCCTGTGTAGGGTTCCTAAGGCTGTCATTTTTTATGGAAGTAGGCAGCCTCATCTTCCTCTGAACTGCTGACCTTGTGGTTAGTAGTTCAGTGTTTAGTTTACAGCACACCAGCACTTCTTTACAGAGATAGAGGTATAATTTGCCGTGGCATCAGTGGCGGTTACAGGAACCATAATCATATTCTTCTTTTATCTTCTAAAGTGCCGGGCTTAAGCAAATTCATTTGCTCATTCATTCAGTGATCTGTTCACAATACTGGCATCAGCTGGGGGAATGATTCAGTCACATTGTCTTCCAAATCCTTAATAATACGTCTGCTAGCTCATTATAAGCCTGATATTAAAGGGACACTTTCTCCCATTCTATGCTTCTCTTAAAACACTCATTATTCCCCATCACCTCATGTGTTCCACATTTATAACATATTCTCCTTGGAATTACGTTTGCCTTTCGTGACCACTAGTCTGATATCTACCTATTCTTCAAGGGCCACCTCAAATATCATCTCTTCTATTGACACTCTTCTGATCTCTTTCTCTCCCTTTACTTTTTCTCTTCTTACCTTTTCTTCCTTCCTCCTCTCCTCTCTTTATTTCCTCTGTTCTCTCCCAGGTATTCATTAAATAATTACTACACAGCTACTATGTGCTAGGGACTATAATAGGAACATTGAGTAGAGAGAAGAGCTAAAACACACACCAATTCCCTTAGTTTTCACTGATGATATGGAGCTTTTCCATCTTCTCTTTCCACACACAGATGTAGTCAGTTTGATTTCTATGTGTTCCATCTGGTGAGGTCCATGTGTATAGTCGTCTCTTATGCTGTCTAAAGAAGGTATTTGAAATAAACAAATCATTTGTCTTGCAGAAATCTATCATTCGTTCTCCAGCATCATTTCTATCACCAAGTCAAAATTTTCCAACTACTGGTCCTTCCTCTTTGCTCCCAACCTTTGCATTCCAATCACCAGTAATGAGCAATACATCTTGATTGCATGTTTGATCGATTTCAGATTGAAGAAGTTGGTAGAATTCTTCTATTTCATCTTCACTGGCTTTAGTGGTTGGTGCATAAATGGCATCATTGATGGCGTCAGGTGTGGCAGTGGTAGTGAGGTTGGCCCAGGATCGGACATTGTTTCGTTTTGCTGTGCATGGGGTCGTTACGAGTCGGTTGCGACTCGATGGCACCTGACAACAATTCCCTTAGTAATTTGATTCTATTATTAAGGTAAACTTTATGTTATGTGTTCCAATAAGTGTTGTTGAGTTGATTCCAAGTCATAGCAACCCTGTGTAGGGTTTCTGAGGAGTGGCTGCTGAGTTTGAACCTCGAAACTTGCAGTTCAAACTGACCTTGCAGTCCAGTGCTTATCTTAAAGCACTATTCCAGGACTCCTTAGAAATGAAAAGACAAAACAAAACAAAAATCTTCCTGGTTTTTAGATTGAGAGACTAGAGTTTTCTTAAGAGAGAATACTGAATACCCTGTTCTAGAAATCTTAAAGATCAGGTGAGGTGAGCTATTTTTTTCCTGAGAAAGGGCAAGTAAATGTCATCTGTTTTCATGGCAGTGGAAATTAATAGGAGCCATTTCAGACCCAAATCTAGGATTCTATGAGTTTATGAACAATTATTGTGTTCCTAAATTTTGTTGACAATCAGCTGGGTGTTAGTTGGTGATATAAACCGAAAATATCAGAGGAGACATGACTGGAATTCAAATTATGTGTTGAAATAATGTTTATGAATATACAAAGCACGTTAGTCAAAGGATAACACTGAAATGAAAAAGGCAATTGGAAGAAGGCAATTTGGTCTTTAGAGTGCTTATCTCTTTCCTGTGCTGTGTCTGTTTTGTCTCTTGTGCTCTGAGTGGCTTGATAATTATTGGTAAGTAAGAATCTTGTCCATAAAAAGCAGTTGTGTTTCCCTTATGTCACCCTCTCACTCTTCTCTGCCTTTCTCCCTACAAAAGTTATTGTGGAAAGAACATACTCAAAGCTGGGATGATCCACTGAGCTTAATTTGTTTAGAAAGAAGTCAGTGATGTGGGGATGTAAAGGGAAATCTACAGGGCTATCAAGAATTCTGGTGTGGTGCTGTGGGTTAATGTGCTGGATTGCAAAGTCAATTTGACCCACAAGGTCGGCAGTTCAAGTTCACCAGCTGCTCCTTGGAAACCCTATACAGGGCTGCTATGAGTGGGAACTGAGTCGATGGCACTTAACAAAAATCCAGAAGCTCAGTGAACTTAAAATAGTTTTTTTTTTAAAGACGAAAGCAGTTCATTTCCAAACAATAAAAACTCTGGAAGCATTTCTTTTAGCCAGATGTGAAGAAGTCATATGTAATCAGCCTGTGCCGGAAATATCACTGAGTGAAGGTGGCCTGAGATAGCACCAGGAGTGGTCACAAGCGTGTCTCTTAATGACTGGCTTCATGTGGGATGAAATGAACAGCGATGTCCCAGTAACTAGACCACAGCACCACTAGGAATGACTCTGCAGTGTGAATTGAGGAACTCTTCCAAAATCTACTTACAGACCCTCCTCAGACTTGAGTTTTGCAGCGTTTCTCTCCGGTGGATTGTTTGTTTCTGTAGCAAAGCATCCGGCAGCAAAGACACGTCCTTGTCCCACCTGTGTCACCAAGCACAAGCGTTTTACCCACTTACAGTATAGAAATTGCTGCTTGTTTTTCATGCAAAAAATGACTTGGAATGTTATGTTCCTGACAAGCTTGATGACATCAAATACCATATGACCTGTACTTTTACAGAAAGAATTGGATTTGCTCCCTAGAGTGAAATTTAGATTTGTGGGAATTTTGCCTGACACAGACTGAACTCTTTTGGGTTTTGTTTGAATGCAGTTTATCCTTGCGAAAATTACCAGAATTTAAGGCTCTAGTGTGCTTTTTAGAAAATATGACTGCAATTTTACACTAAATGTTTTTGCTTTAGAAAAACAAATTCAGAATATATAAAATTCAATTACCTCCCTTTATTTCTTTTTTACCCACAAGAAGAAAAGGAGGAAAAATACTGAGAATTTATGTCTGATTCATTGGTTATTTATCAGGTATAATTACATAGAAATTCAGAATTTTAAGTGTATCTGTGGATGCTCTTCCTGGGAGTGATCCTTCAACTATGGGCTAAAACAGCTGCTCCTCCAGTTGTTGGCATTTGCTTACCAGTTTGTTGTTGTTGTTGTTAAGTGCTGTCCAGTCAGTTCCAATTCATAGCGAACCTATATAGGATTTCTGAGAGTGATCGGTGGGTTTGAACTGCTGACAGTGTAGTTACCAGTGCCACGTGAGGACTCATCAGCATATTGTTATTGCTGTTGTTAAATAAATACTGTTGAGTTAGTTCCGACCCATAGCGACCCAGTATAGGGTTTCCAATGAGTGACCAGTGAGCTTGAACCACCGACCTTGTAGTTGAAACTGACTTTGCAGTCCAGCACATTAACCCACAGTGCCACACCAGGACTCAGTATACTAGCATGTAACAAAATCATTATATACTAACATCTGCTGTACACTCTGATGAATGAGACCTGAGATCTGGCTCATAGGTTAAAATTTTCTTTTGACAGTTTGCCTTTTAAAACACAAGCCTCAAAAGAACACTCCTAGCCCAGACTCCTTCAGTAATTCTCTACTGTGCTGAGAAAAGATGCTTCATTTATACTTGGAGCTACATCTATTCTGAAATACTTGCATCTCCTAAAGTTTCCCAGTCACTTTTCACCTTTGTGCCTGTCCTTCCTCCCTTGTCCTCACAGGGACTTTCCTCCTTTCAAGCTCACAGCATGGAGGCATTTGCTGCTGGCATCTGCCTCTGGTCTGACACCCCCTCACTCCACTTGGGGTCTTCTGCTTGAGCGCCTGATGTGGACCTTACAAGAGTCACTTACCATAGTCCTGATATTTCTTGGATTCTTTCTGCCTCCTAGTCCAACTCGATTTCTTTAAGGCAGAGAATAAGTTGATTTACACTGCTTTAATAGGTAATGGGGAGTCCTGGTGTGGCGCTGTGGGTTAATGCGCTGGGCTGCAAAGTCAGTTTGAACTACAAGGTCAGTGGTTCAAGCTCACCAGTCACTCCTCGAAAACCCTATACAAGGTTGGAACCGACTCGACACTTCACAGATACAACAACAATAATGGGTAATGGGAGGCCTGGTGTGGCGCTGGGGTTAATGCGCTGGACTGCAAGGTGAATTTGAACTGCAAGGTTGGCAGTTCCATCCAGCTCACTGGCTGTACCTTGGAAACTGTATACAGGGTCGCTATATGTCAGAACTGACTGGATGACACTTAACAACAATGACAGGTGATGATGTTGAGCACCATTTTGTATACTTGTTGTTGTTAAGTGCCGTTGAGTCAGTTCTGACTCATAGCAACCCTGTATAGGGTTTCTGAGGAGCAACTGGTGGGTTTGAACTATTGACCTTGTGTTTTGCAGTCCAATGCTTATCCTACCATGCCACACCAGGAGTCTGTGTGACTATACTTATTAGTCATTTGTATATTTCTTTGGAGAAATGTCTATTCAGATCATTTGTCTCACCTGTAATTGGATTGTCTGTTTATTATTTATTTGTAAATGTTCTTTATATATTCTAGATCCTAGTTCTTTAAAATGGGGAGTGCAGTGACTCCATAGGGTAGGCACTAGACAGTGACCACAAGGTTGACAGTTCGAACCCACCAGCCACTTCATGGGATAAAGATGCAGCCTTCTGCTTCTGCAAAGATTTACAGTCTGAGAAACCCTATAAAGGGTTACTAACAAGACTCTATGAGTCAGAACCAACTTGAGCGCACTTAACAACAGCAACAACAATCCTTTAAAATACATGATTTGCAGATATTCTTTCCCATTCTGTATGCTGTCTTTTAAATTCTCTGTTGGTATTCTCTGAAGCACAAACTTTTAATTTTTATATTGTTCTTTTTATGTGAGTTTTTGGCATCATAGCGAAGAAATCATTGCCTGACTCAAGATCCCAAGTATTTATTCCTATGTTTTCTTCTTTCAAAGAGTTTTATAATTTCATCTCTATCATTTAGGTCTATGATCCATTTTGAGTTAATTTTTTGTATATGATTTGAGATAAATTTTGTATATGATATGAGAAAAAACCTCATGCTTTTATTACCCCAGGATGATTTGCTGAAAAAGCTATTATTTCCTCATTGAATTAGCTTGGTAATGTTGTCAATGACAAGGTGTTTAGTCTTTATTGTTCTCAATGGAATCAATATTTATAAGTAATACATAATGGGGTATGTATAATAATAATTATAACAAAAAATAAACATTATTGAGTTCTTAGTAGAATGCCAAGCACGGTTTCAAGAGCTCTGCTATTTAGTACTCACAATAACTCTATTAGTTACACTACTGTGATCCCCACTTCACAGAGAAGGAAACAGAGGCATGGAATGAATAAGTAACCTGAAAGAGCTCACACAGCTGCTAAGTGTCTGAGTTAGTATTCTAACTAAGGCAGGCTGACTGGAGAGCCTATGATCTTAACTTTATGCTATGCCTGATTGTGTTTTGTTTACAGTCATTGTTGGTAAGTGCCGTTAAGTTGGTTCTGATTCATAGCAACCCTGTATAGGGTTTTCAAGGTGCACCAGAACGGCCAACCTTGTGGTTCAAGCCAACCTTGTGGTCCAATGCTTTATCCCACAGTGAAGTTTACAGTTGTTAAGTGCTGTAGAGTTGATTCTGACTCATAGTGACTCTGATTGCATTTCCCAGAAGCGACTTGTGAGTTTGAACCACTGACCTTGCAGTTCAAACCAACCTTGAGGTCACGTGTTTATCCTAGGGCACCACGCCAGTGGACATAAATATTTAAACCAGCTAGAATTCTACCCAGAGAAATAATTGATAACATTTTCATATGCATCCTTTCAAACTTTGTTCTATGTGTCAACACTATAATAACAGGATTAGAGTACATATGCATTTTAAAAGCTGTTTTATTCATTTTATTCTTATAGATGAGGCTTTCTGCTCCCACAAAGTCTTATGTAAAACATCATCCCCTAAGCATTACATAGTATTCTACCATATATCTCTACCATCATCGATAATGGGGTTGCTTTCAGATTTCACTCAGATACAGGTATCTTTGAACTGTGTATGTACGTCTCTTTAGGTACTTTTTTCTTTTAGAAAACTAAACCCACTGCAACTGAGTTGATTCTAACTCTTAGCAGCCCTGTAGGACGGGGTAGAATGGCTTCTTAGGCTTTCTGAGACTGTGTATCTTTAAGGAAATAGACAGCCTCATCTTTCTCCTGTGCGGTGGTTGGTGAGTTTAAACAGCTGGCCTGTAAGGCTAGCAGCCCAACTCTTTACCTACTGTATACCACCAGGGCTCCTATCATGAGAATTTAAAGAGTATAATACAATTCAAAGTTTTAAAGACATATTGACAAATTATATTCCAGGAAGTTTTTACTTGCTTGTCATTAATATTTTATATACACAAGGAACTTTGGTGGTGCTGAAATATTTGTGGTTTAAAGATGAGGCTCCATGGGAGAAAAATGAGGCTGTGCATTTCAGTAAAGATTCACAGCCTCGGAAACTCTAGGCAGAAATTCTACTCTGTCCTATGTTGTAGTTGTGTGCCTTCGAGTAGGTTCCGACTCATGGTGACCTGGTATAGTGTTTCCTAGGAGCAGAAGGTAGTATACATCAGAACATAGCTGATGGCAGTGAGGTCTCATAGCTGACTTTGAGGCCACATTGTTTTAATCTGTATTTCTTATTATGGGAATTGAAAAGGTATGAGCATTGTAGGTTTTCTTTTGTTAATTACCTACTCATGCTTACCTATATTTTAAATTCATGTTTGTAAAAGCCTTTTATATAATAATGAAATTAAGCTTGCATGGTACTGTAGGATAATTAACCTAAAGGTTGGTGGTTCAAATCCAATGGCTGCTCCTTGGAAACCCTATCCAGGGTAGCCATGAGTAGGAACTGACTAGATGACATTCAACAACAACAATTTAAAATTATTTTCCCCTAATTTGTCATTGTCCTTTAAATGTTTTTTCATGTTTTGTTTTGTTTTGAAAGTATGTTGTTGTTGTTAAGTGCTGTTGAGGCGGTTCCAACTCAATGGCCCTGTAAGGGGTTCCAAGAATTTGAACCTCTGACCTTGTGATTAGCACTCCAGCACTTACCCTATAAGGACTCCTTTTTGATATATGTTATTATTAAGTGCTATGGAGTCAGTTCCAACTTAAAGCAGCCCTGTATAGGGTTTCCTATGAGTGACTGATGGGTTTGAACTGACGACTACACCAGGACTACATTTGATGTGTGTTTTTGTGGTTGTTAGGTACACAGCAGAATGAAACACTGCCCAATCCTGG
>NW_006408524.1:18959739-18966230 GCF_000296735.1 Chrysochloris asiatica
TCATGACTGATCTGGATATGTTCTTTTTGACAATGAATGCAACACCATTTCTCTTCAATTTGTCATTCCCGGCATAGTAAACCATGCAGTTGTCAGTTTCAAAATGGCCAATACCAGTTCATTTCAGCTCAATAATGCCTAAGATATTGATGTGTATGCTTTCCATTTCATTTTTGACAGCTTCTAATTTTCTCAGATTCAAACTTTGTACATTCCATGTTCTGATTTTCAATGGATATTTGTAGCTGTTTCTCTTCATTTTGAGTTGTGCCCCATCAGCAAATGAAGGTCCCGTGGACTTTTCTCCCTTTGGCTTTACCCCATGCGCGTCATCACAGTCAGCTCTACTTTGAGGAGGCAGCTCTTCCCCAGTCGCATTTTGAGTGCCTTCCAACCTGAGGGGCTCATTTTCCATCACTATATCTGACAGTGTTTCTCTGCTATTCCTAAGGTTTTCAGTGACTAAATATTCAGAAATAGTTCTTCTGCTTCTTAGTTTGTCTTTATATCTGGAAGCTCATCTGAAACCTGTCCACCGTGGGTCACCCTGCTGGTATTTAAAATACCTGTGGCATAGCTTTCAGAATCATGGCAACTCACAAGCCACCACTGTACGGCAAACTGACAAACGAGTGGTGGATTTTGATGTGCAGAAGTTTTAAATTTCTTGGTAGAAACATATATCCTTCATAGCATCTTTATGCTTAAAATGAAAATTCAAAATATTGTTTCCAATGTGTGGCTTTTGTGAGCTGGCGAAACCATAGAAATCTCCTGTGCTACTCTCTGTACTCCTTTTCTCTTAAGCATTGCTTATCTGCCTTCCCTTAGCTTACAGGGAAATAAAGCAGAGGGTAACTGGGATCGCTCTAAGTTGCAGAGTTTTCAGGGAGAAAATGTGCTCTTTGAAGTTTTTACTCATGTAAGTTTGCTTCTAGCATTTAGAAATGATACTTTCCTGGCTTTTGTGACTTAATATATATGAGATTACTGGAATTTTCATACTGACATTACTTAGAAAATCACACACCATCCAATCATGCATTTTACTTAAGGGACACTTGAGTTAGCATTACCTGGAGATTTGCAGTTTTCTGCCTTTGTCAACTGCTTATAGAGTAAGATGGTGATGGCAGCCAGACTGATTTTACACAATTTACTTAGAAAATGGATTTTTTTTTTTTCATTTAAAATCTGTTTGTTTCATATATATGAAATACATTTCTAGTTTTGGCTCTATCTCCATTTCAGAGTTACTCTCTTTCAAAAAGTCTAGACATGGAAAGCAATATGGCGCTTTCTCAGAAGGTTGAAAATAGAAATACCATTCGATCCAGCAATTCTGCTACTTGGTATTTACCCACAAGAAAAACGAGCCACAACACGGGAAGATATATGCATTCCAATGTTCATAGCTGCACTACTTACAACAGCAAAAAGATGGAGACAGCCAAAGTCCCATCAACTGAAGAATGGATAAAAAGTCTAGACAGAAGTGATAAGGTGAAATGTGTCTATCTTTGTTTGTTGTTGTTGTTGTTGTTAAGTGCCGTCGAGTCGGTTCCGACCATCTTTGTTAGAATCTAATATTGTTTTCTTTTGTAAAACGTGACGTGCACTTTATAAATTTGATCTCATTTAATCCTCATAACAGAATATACTGTTTTTCATGCCTTTTTTTTTTTTTTTTTTTTTTTTTTTAAGAGACTGAGTAGGTTAAGTAAGTTGTTCAAATAGCTAGGTAGTGGTTCTAAGGATTCAAACCTTGGTCTCAGACTGTAGGGCTATGGCGTAATTCATTTCTCAGAGGGTGAAGAATTAGGCAACTTGATTGAACTTCAAGGTACCTTTACACATACAGAGGTAAATCGTAGTGTCTATAAGTTTTAGTGGATCATTGTGTAAAATCAGTCCATGGAGTCTGGACTCGGAAATGACTCAGCCGCAACTAACAATATGCATTTTGGAAAACATTATTGTTATAAGTGTTATTACAGTTGTAAAGTCCTGCAAACTACAGACCCACTAGTAATACTGCCTAAAAAGTATTTGATTCCTTATTATGTGGCCATTTGCTCACCAGTATATTTTGCCTCTGAAATATATACTGTGTTGTTGTTGTTGTTAAGTGCCATCGAGTCGGTTCTGACCCATAGCGACCCTGTACAGGGTTTCCGAGGGTGTAAATCTTTACGGGAATAGAAAGCCTCATCTTTCTCCCGCGGAGCAACTGGTAGTTTCGAACCGCTGACTTTAAGGTTCGCAGCCTGATTCGTAAGCACTATGCTAACAAAGCTCCATATATATATACACACATATATATAATATATAAATACATACAATTAGAAAACTAGAGTTCAAACAAAACATTTGTGCCGCTAGTTCTTATAGAAGAAAAAGAGTCAGTTATGAATTATTTAAGATGTCATCTTTGAAAGTTCTTCTTGTGTGATGCTGAGGGTCAGCACTGGACTTAAGGCAAGAAGAGCCACAGTTAAACCCACCAGCTGCTCCTTGAAAACCCTATACAGTAGGAACCGACTGGATGGCATTTAACACCACCACCAACATACAGAACTGCAGACCATGCCATACAACAACATACAGAACTGCAAACACTTTTGAAGGTGTTTGCTTCCCAAACAAACCAAATATTGTCACTTCAAGAACCATAGGTCTGATCTTTTGAGCCACTTTATATGGGACTTTTTTGTTTTGTTGACTGTATAGCTTTGGAATGTTTTCAAGATAGTTTCTTACTAATTTGAAATGCCTTCAGCATTTGAAATTTTCCTTATTCCTTTTCCAAAGTACCATTTAAAAAATATATCTGTGATTCTTGTCTTTCTACCAATTACTGCATTGCTTAAGGACATTTGTCCAGGCTTTGCCAACTTCTCACATATTATGAGGGTGACTCTTCTCTTTGCACAATTTGCAGACACATCTGTATGGTCTATTGGAGGAGGGCAACAATTGCTAGTATTTTCTTGAGGGTCTCAACCAAACTGCACTAATGTAAAAAGACCTTTGAAATATATGTATGCATATGTGTATGTGTGTGTCTGCTTTAAAACTCAAAATATGGTTATGCCAACTGCCTGGTGTGGCAGTTCAAACTCACCAAATGCTCCTTGGAAACCCTATACAGGGCTGCCATAAGTTGGAACCAAGTCGATGGCACTTAACAACAACTATGTATATGTATATATAATTCACACAAACACACATACACTGAGATTGTATAACTACTTCTTAAGTCTTAGTATTTACACTGTAAGTGGGATTTTAGATCAGCTTTTGATTTTCTGCTGCTGTACTTGTTGATTTAGCAAAATTTATTTTCATGAACACTATCTGAAACAGTGACTAAGAAAGTAGAGGAGACTCAGCTTTATGGATTGTACATGTTGTCTTTCAAGTTGGCTTTTCCAATTGTTAAGGCATCAGTGTGACATTATTGTGATTATCAATCATAGCTACAATTTATAGAGCATCACCTATGTTTGGGTATTGAGCTAGATATCGGATGTTATCAACAAAAGCCACAAGAAATAGATGTTATGAATTCTTTTATAGCTAAAAAAGTAAAGCCTGTGAGAATCTTTGTCAATACCCCAATACTGCCTCGGTTCCTCTTGGGCACTAGTGGGTCAGTTTAAACCCCTGACTAGGACCTTACCCTGATGGGTCTCCAGAGGGAGAACTGGGGAGGACCGCCTTATCCTGTATGAGGTCACCGATGAGTTATCACAAGTATGGGAGAAGCTCTAGATGCTAATTGCAAGGTCAGTGGTTCAAACCCATTAGCCACTCTTTGGAAACTTTATACAGGGTTGCTGTATAAAGTTGGAACCAACTACACAGCATTTAACAGCAACAAAAATTTTGCTAAATCAATATACCACAGTATTTTTATTCATTTACTGTCAATAGGCATTTATGTTGTTTTTAGTTTAGGAATATTAAAAGTGAAGTTTCTGAAAGCATTTATACATAAGTCTTTGTATGTAAATACCTAAGAGTCTCTAGTAAATACCTAGGGGTTGAATGACTAGAACATATGGTCTAATGCATCAGACCGCAAAGTCGTTTGGACTGCAAGGTCAGTGGTTCAAGCTCACCAGCTGTTTCTCGGAACCCCTATACAGGGTCGCTATGGGTTGGAATCGACTCGATGTCACTTAACAACAACAACAACATAGGCTAATTTTGATAGATGTGCTGTCTTCTTATATGTAGTTTTCTCACCCTGAAACAGTGTATCATCTTCAAGTTTTCAACATTTCTCTCAGCATTGTTTTATAGTTCTTAATATGCAAAACTTGCCAAACTCTCATCAGATTTATTATTAAGTATTTTATATTTTAAGTAATATTATAAATGGTTTTATTGCTTAAATTTCAATTTCTGGTAGTTAATTTGGGTGTATAAAATTGGTTTTTGTATAATGATCTTATATCTTGCAAGCCTGATGAGAGTTCTAGCATCTTTTTAGTGGATTCCATGAGATTTTTGACATAAAAATCATGCTAATTTTAAATAATGAGTTTTACTTTTTTCTGTCCAATGTATATCTTTTATTTCTTTTTTTTTTTTGACATAATGCACTGTCTACAACCTTCAGAATGCTGTTGAATAGAAGTAGTGAGAGACGAGGTCTGTGTTCTCTAGTGCTTCTATAATGGAAATACCACAAGTGGGTAACTGTACCAAACAAATGCATTCTCTCACCGTTTACGGAACTTGAAGTCCAAATGAATTCTGAGCACTAGCTCTGGAGAAAGGGCCTTGTCTCCCTTCAGTATCTGCAGAGTGAGCGTTCCGTAGTGATCTCTGCGTGTCTTGGCATCAGTCTTTCCCTGATCTCAGAGTGGCATGGTCCAGGGAACCAAGGTGTAACGGGTTGCTCTCCTCATCAAGCTCTTGTTTTTTGATGATAGCTGGTTCGTCTTCTCTATCACTTGGTTCTTCTTTTATGTCTTGTAAGATAAAAGGTGTTACAGGCCACACCCCGGGGAAACTCACTTAGATCAGGGTTTTGATAGATTCAAGGATGGTATTGCAGCCCAACTGCCACCTTCTTAATGATTTACCACATCAATCACATAATGGGGAATCATCACATAACAACACTCAACACTTTATATCATAACGGCACTGCCAAACCACTAAGCATTATGACCCAGCTAAGCTGATATATTTCTTGGAGGACACAGTTCAATCCGTGATAACCTTATCTTGTTCCTGACCTTAGGAGGAAAGCATTCAGCCTTTACCCTGAAGTATGATGTTAGCAAACATTTTTATGTAAAAAGTAAAATTTTGACTGTAAGGACCAGGTAGTGTTTGTTGCAGTTATTCCATTCTGTTGTTAAAGAGTAAAAGCCACCATAGCTTCATCACATGTAAGTGCTGATCACTGCTCAACTGTACTGTTGTTATTAGGTGCTGTTGAGTCGACACTGATTCATAGCGACCCTATGCACAACAGAACAGAACACTGCCCAGTCCCGGGCCAACTTCACACGTGAGCCCATTGCTGCTGCCAATGTGCCAATCTATCTCACTGGGGGCCTTCTTCTTTTTCTCCAACCCTACACTTTACCAAATATGATATCCTTCTCCAATGACAATATGTCCGAGATGAAGTATGAGAGACAAAGTCTGGCCATCCTGACTTCCAGCGAGCTCTCTGGATGTACTTCTTCCAACACAGATCTGTTTATTCTTTTAGCAGTCCATGGTACTTTCAATATTCTCCTCCAACACCACAATTCAAATGCACCAATTCTGTTCTCTAGAGATTGCTGGTGTTTTCTCTGTGCAGTTCCCTTTGCTTAGGCACTTCATTCTGTAGAGTTCAAATACCTTGCTGTCCTTAAATTTCAATTTCATTTTCTAAGTCAGAGTCCACTGGGCTTTACCTGGGTTACCCCAGCTTGAACCCAGGCCTGGAAATGTTCTCAAAGCAGTTAAATGGTGACAACTGCCGCACTCCCTGTATTTGTTTCTGGTGCCATGACTCACTGCCTGTTTTTCTTCTCCTGGTGCCCACTGTCCTGAAAGCCATTGTTTAAAATATTTTGTCTGATTTTTGGTTGTTATGGGTAGGAGGAAGAATCTAATCCTTGATATTCCATCTTGATCAGAAGTGAAATGCTCCCTGAGGGTTAATGCTCTGGACTTTGAAATCGATTTGAACTGCAAGGTCAAGCTTACCAGCCACTCCTTGGAAACCCCATACAGAGTCGCTATGGGTCAGAACTGACTTGACGGCACTTAACAACAATAACAATGACCTTACCTTGTTCTGCATCTTGATTAAGAGTCTAGTTATGATTATCTAACTTGGAGAAATTTCCAGCCATGACTCCACAACTTCTGTGTAGCATAAATCCCTTTATAGTATCAAAAACGGTTATGAACCTCCCATTTGAACCTTTAATATTTGTTGAGTTTTATATAATATACATTATGTTATATTATTT
>NW_006408524.1:18966330-18969877 GCF_000296735.1 Chrysochloris asiatica
TTTTATATAATGTAAAATAAATTTGTATGTTCACTAGGGTTTTTAAACAAGCTTGTATTTAAATAAGCTTGTATTTAAATAAGCTTGCAAAACATGGTAGCATCTATATGCCAATGAAAAGCAATAAAGTATAGGTCAGGCTATAGAGTCATATGATTCTCTCAGTCTACAAATAGTGCTTGGTGTGCATATGAATTCAAGGACCCATTACAGTAATGCCCTAACTCTCACACATGTTCTTCCAACCTAGTAGGGGTGGCCTTCAGTTCATGGCCAGTTACCTCCTATTTTCCATGTTTCTTGAATTTGGTGACATATGCAGTAATTTGTGATCTACTATTTAAACCCTCTGTGGGAACCCAGGAGAGCCTCACATGGAAAAATCACACCCAAAAACAGATAGTTCCTCCGGAACCGGAACTTGAGTTTCATTTCAAGGAAATCATATGTGGAAAGGATTCTTAATGGGATGTGTGATCCAAAAACCGAATGAACACTGAATGTTAATCCTAGAACTAGAGACAAATCAACAAATCCAAAGCAGTGATTAACAAAAAAACTGGAGGAAATCAGGAGGTGGCAACTACATGATCATGAAATCAAATAGCAAGGAGTTGGAAGGTAAGCCAATAGAATCGGGACTTGAACCATTGATGCAGATAACATTAGAATATTCACAACTACTATTTTAATGACTGGAATATTGAATAGGGTCAGGCTTGAGTAGCCATAGAGGTGTGGTATAAACATCTGGAAAGTAGTTTTTCATTAAATAATTACTTAAGGAATGCTGGGAAATAAGACCCAAACCCACAAATTGGTATCAGACTATTTCATTTGTAAATAACACATTTTGTTTTAAAAGTTTCTCTGAAACCCTGAATTCTGTATTTTTGTATTTGTTGGCTTTTACTTTTCATGACATTCTTTTTAGAGAAAAGGTCTCCATGAAATACTAGATCAATGTGTTTACTCAACAAACATCTCTTGAGTGTTTCCTGTGTCCCAGGTACTGTTTTGGGGATTTAGGGTACAGAAGTGAAAAACAAATAAACAAAGAAAGAATGATGATTTCCTTGAGCCTCCATTCTGCTAGAGCGAGACATTAACAACAACAACAAAAGGAATATGACCTATTGTAATCAGTCAGTGGGGAAAAACAATGCTAATTTGGGATGAGTTATGTTGGTGTTTGTGTGCAAATAAAAATAGTGTGTTTAAGGAAGGCAAAGGCCTAAGTGGGTGACTATGATTTCTATCATTAATTATATTGATTTTTTAACCTTTTATTTCACCCATGATATGTCAAAATAACAAGTAAAACCACTTTGTAAAAACTCATTTTTCTCCTTTACTCATATTTCTGATTCCAGTCTAGATAATTTAGTATGCAATATTGATCTCATTTGTTGTATTCTAAAAGTCAGTGGGGGCTAAGGCTTTATTGGAAACAAAGTAGATCTAGGAAGTCAGGTGTGGATAGAGATGCTAAAGTGCCTCTTTTGAGGAAGAGTTACTGGGGCATTTAAGAGGATTTTAGTTGTTTGGTAGGATATATGGTCTATGTGCCGACAGATGTATCTCATAAAACAACATACATCCAAGTCTCCCATAAACAGACCAGTTATCTTTTTAAAACTTAGCTGGGTTCAAGTAGAATTAATTAGACCAGTCTGATGGAAAGTGGGTTGCTCACTGGGTTCCAAATTCTGTATTTACTAATTTAGCCTTGCTGCTTACACTTGAATGTCGTGATGAATCAGGTGACTCTTGGAAGGCATGAAGCCTTGATTACACAACAGGGCCTCACAGAAAGTGAGTGGGGAAGGGAGGAAGAAAGCGGGCTCCCACTGAAGTGTTGATACACAGACAGGGGGTTCTTTGTATTCTTGTTTTGCCATAGGGCTGGCTCCATAGATGAACTATTTGGTGCCATGGCACCATGGCACTGCTTCCTGAATCTCTTTGGTGGCTCTGAAGGACGCAGTGGTCTCTCTCTCTTCCTCATGAGCACACCTCATTTGTCAGGGTTAATCACATTGTTTCTCCTATACCCAACTTACCCACTTACAGGAATTTTATTAGCATTTTTATTTCCTGCTGTACTTGTGAATTGTTGTTAGTACCTAACAAGTGTATTCAGACTGAGGGACCCCATGTGACACAGTAGAACTGCCTCATAGAAGGAAAATATTTCAACATTGACTTTTTATCCTCTTCAGGAAATGCCACTAAACCATTTGGTACTACTGACGTCAACTCTTAAGTAGTGGGCCTGACGGTGGAGGTTTCCTTGATCATGAGATCTCTGGCCAAGGTCCCTTGTCTACTTATGGAGTCTGAAGGCTCTGGATCCCAAGCCATGTTTATTTCCCTTGTAAACATCCACTGCCGTAGAAGCATTTCTTTTCTTATACGCTCCCTGAATTGTATAGTGTGTGTGTATATATTTTGTATTTTAAGATTAATAAGATCGTGTTTCCAAATTGACCAGTCAATGCACAGAAAATTAATTCTTTTGAAGATCATTGTTCCTGTAAAGTGAAACAGCTTCACCCAATTAGCACACCAGGAGAAGAAGAGAGGAAGCAAAGATGGCAAAATCAATTGCCTATTTAAAAATAAAGCAAAACTAAAAATGTATACTTCTGAATTTTAGGGTAATTTTAAATGACACTCCTGTGCCTTTTCTTATTACTGATTTGCAAAAAAGAATATGTCACTAAAGAAAGGGTATAATGGCATTTTAAAGAAGTCACTTTTGATATTTTTTGTTTAGTTTTATACTTTAAACTATCTCCTATGATTGCCCTGGAAAAATTTCTGATTTAAGCCAAGCTTGAGTATTTCAATGATTCAATAGGTACCAACTAAAAATGTGCATACATCTCTCTTTAAAATGACCACATTCACAGAAATATATAATGAATCGGAACAAAACACAACATCAGCAATAGACAAAAGCAATTCCTTACATTCTAGTTCTTTGCTTAGAGCTAAAGTGTCTGTTCTAAATTATACCTTTCGAACACATCAGCAGTTCAGTGTAGCTTTTTGCTAGTGTGATATGAGGGACTCCTTTTATATTTACGTGAAGAGGCAGATAAAAGGGAGTAGATCAAATGTGGATCTGTGCCTCCCTAATTGTGAGGCTTGAGAAGTTTTTCATGACCTCACCTTCCTCTTCAGTTATTCGGATGAAATGAAATTATGTGAGTGGGGGTTGGTAGGCACTTGACAACAAGTAGCAGTGATGAAAGTTCATGAGCCAAGGGTTTTGCTTGATCTAACCTAATTATATGCACCTGAAGTTCAACACGTTAAATGTATGGTATGGTGCTGTAGGATAAGTACTGGATTGCGAACTGCAAGGTTGGTGGCTCAAACCCACCAGCTGCTCCTCAGAAACAGGGACATTCTGAGTCGGAACTGAATCCATGGCACTTAACAACAACATAAACTACCAAGCACTACGGATCAGTTGTTGTTGTTGTTATGTGCCATGGAGTTGGTTCCGACTCATAGCAACCCTGTACAGGATTTCCAA
>NW_006408524.1:18970321-18987915 GCF_000296735.1 Chrysochloris asiatica
GAGCAGCTGGTAGTTTCAAACTGCTGACCTTAAGGTTTGCAGCCCAATTCGTAACCACTATGCTACCAGAGCTCAGTTATAGGCTAAGGCAAATGGCAAGAGCATGGTGTCCCAAGAGACCAGATCATGGTGAGATTTCAGCGTACTGGTGAGAGAGGGAGACAGTATGAGCCACAGACCACACACAGGGGAGGGGTGAGTACAATTTAAAAAGGTGTTGGTGCACTCAAAACCTGGGCCTGACTGCTTATAAACTTGTCTTGCATTGGAATAAACTACCCCTCTCCTCTGCTTTTACAGAACACTTTCATAGGATGTGATTTTTTAACCCATCTGATTCTTTCAGAGTCACCAGCTAGGTATAATGGGTCTCTGGTACAACGCTTTTATGAAAAAATGATGCAACTCTTGGAGAGTTTAGTGTACGTGCTCTGGGATTTTGTAGGCACACTAGCTCTTTGTGTCTTCTGGAACTGGGTACTTAATATACTCGTGGGCTTCCAAAATTTCCATTATCTTTTCATTCCATCTTTATGTCAATTTTTTTGAAACCCTCTCATATGTTATCATTATTTTTGAGATAAACATCTTTGCCCTGAATGTGGTATTCAAGGTCTTTTATATTATGGTGCCAACCCATCCTTTTTCCTGTCCTTAGACACGGAACATCCTGTGTTATGACTTAGGTGTGCTAAACAGTAAGAAAGGCTGTGGTTCAGGGACATGAACTGGGGGTGTGGACAGGACAGTGTGAGGAAAGTAGAACAGGGAAAGAGTGTTGAGGAGTGGTCTGCCCTCTCTGGGGCCTTCGGGGGCTCCATTCCCATGGGTCACATGCATTGGCCAGGAAGATCTTGGCTGGGACATTAAGTGAAATAGGACATTGCTCTATACAGGCAGATTGTCTGAAGAGCCTCTGAGATCTATCCCCACTAGAAAGTCAACATCACAAGAACAGGGACCTTACCCATCTTGTTCACTGCTATGGTTCTACTGCTGAGTAGAATAGAACAGAAGCTCAAAAGCTATCTTTTTGAATGAAGGACTAAATAAATGAGTCAGTTCATCCTATAAACACAGCCATGGCAGGGTTCCCCCGGGGCAGTAGGACGTGGTCCCCAGAAAAGGGGTGGATATGAGCTGGACTGAGAATTGGAGCTATAGCTAAGTGGCTGCAAGACGGGCTATGGTTCTGGGTCATCCCGGGCATCCCAGGCAGGAGAGTGGAGCCTGGGTTAGGACTCTCCAGGCAGGGAAGTGGGTGGGGCTCTGTGGTGGAAGCCCTGATTCCCAGTCTTTGGATGGTGTCTCAAGCTGGTGAGATGGTGCTTTCCTGGTTGCTATTGGCTTGAGAACTGGTGGTAGGGAGAGAGAGAAGCAGCAGATGACCGAGACCTGTGAGAGCAAGGGTTGCTATCTTGGGTTCTGGACCTTCCAAATTATAGTAAAACCTCTGAAATTGGCAATATGTGTAAGGCAGAAACCTGTCAGAGAAGGAAAATACAAATACTTTCCACAAATAAAGGACTATACCCTGTCAAAGGTGGAAAACTTGTGAGACTTGGACAAACAAACCAATCTTGTTGAGTTCTGGCTCTCATAGATCTATTTCTTCTGTCTGGGCTTTTCCCTTTCGATATCTCCCTGCTTCCACATCCTCTTGGTGAAATCCTACTCTCCCTTCAAAACCCTTCTCAGTGCCCTCATGGCTTCTTCTTGTAGGAATGGAAATGTAGCGGCAATAAGACCTAACTGTTTTTTGAGTTTTCACTACCTGCTGGACACTCTTGCAGTCTTTATGTGAATCCTTACTGAATCCTCACAAACACCCTATAGTTTGTTGTTGCTAAGTGCCATCCAGTTGGTTCTATCCCACAGCAACCCTGTATAGGGTTTCCAAGGAGCGGCTGGAGAGCTTGAACCGCCAACCTTGTGGTTCAAACCAACTTTGCAGTCCAGCGCATTAGCCCACAGTGCCACACCAGGACTCCACCCTATAGATTATTATCCCCAGTTTACAGATGAGGAAGCCTGAGACACAGATATGTGAACTCCATTAGTGAGTGGTAAAGCCCTGTTTCAAAGGACGGCAGTCTGATGAAATGATAGTGATGTCATTTGGGCATGAGGACGTCAGTGAGTAACACAGTCAGAAAGGGTGACACCAAAGTGACTGTCTGTAACATTTTTGTATAATGTTTCAGCAGAAATTTATCCTTGTAGTTAAAGCAACAACATTTTCCCATAAGCCTAGCTTACATTATCAGTATACCTATAATGTTAAAACCCGGCTCTGATTTACTCTTTGACCCTTCTAATATGCTCCCGTCAGACCTGTCAGTATTAACCAAATACAATGACAGACACTTCAGATCTCCTGGCTTTGTGTGTGTGTGCTATAAGCATGTACTATTGTTTCTGGTGTCTTTATAGTCACTGATTTTGTCAGTACCAAAATGATGGCAATGCACTTAACAAGTCAATATATATATTTGTTTGAGTGTAATTAACAATTTGTGAGTATTCCTTACATAAACTTCAAGTCATGTCTCATTCAAAGGCAATTGCGGCAATTGCTTTGAAATTCTATATGGCAGAGTATAAAAGCATGTAATGCAAAAAAAAAAAAAAAAAAGCATGTAATGCCTTAATATTTACATATCACCTTGAGTTCGCCTAGAAGTGTTTTTATATCCCTATGGGAATGCGTTTTGATCCAGGACTCCTGATCTGGCATGTGAACAACAGAATTAATAATTTATCTAAGTCATCTTGTTCTGAAGCTGGGGCGTGGAGTGGCTGCAGGGCCAGACAGCTGGGGGACTGCAGACATTGCCTGCGCATCTCCCTGGCTGTACTGGACGATTCTGAGAGTAGCATCCGTTGCTCCTTCTTCCCTACCCAATGACCCATTGCTGGCTGTGGGAACCATGAGAAGGCGTTTGGAGAGAGTTGTAATAGACTCTCTGTTACGCTGAATCTGTTGCCACAAGTGTAATTTGAACACGTTGAACACATGATATGTTCTTACAGAGTACATATTGGTGTATTTTTGTTTTGATTCTAAGCTCTTTATTTATTTTATTTATTTTCTGCTTAGAGCTGAGCATAAAATGGAAGTAGGGAGTAGTCGGTTAGTTCTAGGAGAGCTGTGCTTATGTCTGATGTAATTCTGCATTTTCAGCACCTAGCACAGTAAGAAATTCATAATTACGGATTTAGTAAATGATGAAGTCTTTTTTGTTGATAGTAACAGCTATGGAGTTGGCTCTGACTCACAGAGCCCCTGTTTATAACAGAATAAAACAAAAAAAGGGTGCCGTCTTCATGATTGTTGCCATGTTTGAGTCCAGCTGGATAGCATTCTGTTCTAATCTACAGGGTTTCCATTGGCTAATTTTCAGAAGTAGATAACCTTGCCTTTGGGAGGTGTCTTTAGGGAGGAGAAAAAGGTGATGGGCAGGGAAGAATTTCTGAACATGCTCCAAGTCCATTGGCTCCCTGCTATTGACCTTCTTATGACATGTAAGAAAATGTACAGATGTTAGAAAATTTTCCAGAGGTTGGAATTTGACTGTGAAAATAAATTTTGGTTAACTCCTCCTTTAGCTAAAGAACTTCTTGTATTAGAGTTTGAGTTGCATTAACCAAATCATTAATTATGCTCAAATCAGTGTATAAGTTGACTAAATTACCATAATTTTGGTACTAATGTTCATGTCTTAAACTTTTTATTGTGAATTGAGTGAAGTTTTGCAGAGCAGTTCATTAGTTTTATACATAACAATTCATACACATTTTACTTCATCTCATTGATTGAATGCCCCTCAATATTAACATCACTGATTTTCCTGTTTCCATTCCTCCTTTCTTCCATAACCCTTCTGAACTTTGTCTTTGGGTAAAGTAAACACTGCCCTTTTGATCATAAATGGTTGATTATTATAACGTATTCATACCTCACTAGTGTTATTGTACCCCTTAGAGATCTGTCTATTGTTTGGCTTGGAACCCTGGTATGATCCTGTAGGATAAGCACTAGTTGGTTTGAAGTGCAAAGTTGGTAGCTCAAACCCACCAGCTGTTCCCCAGAAAACCCATACAGGGCCACTATGAGTTGGAACTTCCACCACTGAACTTAACAACAATATTATTTGGTTGAAAATGGAACCATGAGGGTGACTTTAGTTCCAGACCTGACCAGTGAGTAAAAAGGGTCTTAGTTCCATGGGTTCCCCACCAATAAACCTGGTCTTTTCTTTGGTTTTGAGTTTTGTTCCATATTTTTCTCCTACTTTATCCAGTACCTTCTAACATGATCCCTTCAGAGCTGTTGGTAGGGATAGCTGGGCACTATCTAGTTCTTCTGGTCTCAAGATCATGGAAACTGATGCTAATGGTCATTTTTTTTTTTGCCTCACTGTGGACCATATATATGATCGTGTAGCATAATTCTTTTGTGAATCACTACTACGAGCATTGGGCTGTTAATGGCAGAATTGGCAGTTCAAGTCCACCAGTTGCTCCACAGGAGAAAGATGAGACTTTCTGTTCTCATAGAGATTTATTTACAGGCTTAGAAATCCTATACAGGGTCACTTTGAGTCAAAACTGGCTCAGCAGCACACAATAACAACTATGAAACTGGAATGGAATTTTAGGATACGCACTGGACTGCTAACCTGAAGGTCAAGAGTTGAAACCCACCAGCTGCTCCTCAGAAACCCTATAAAGGGTTGCTATGAGTTGGAGCCGACTCAATGGTACTTAACACATCAACAACAACATGCCTCTAGTCAAACCTCTATGTGAAGATGGAATGGCTCCCTATGGGATGAAAGGAGCCCCAATGATGTTTATTCCATCAATTGATTAGGCGTCTCAAACAACAACCAGTCTTTGATCAGTAACAGTGAACCACTGTGTTTTAGGTTCTGATTTAGGGTTTGACACCGTGCAGCACTATCTTGATTGTGATTTAGATCTTGTCATTCTAAGGCACAGACTAGGCACCATTCTTTCAAGTTCTCCAAGCTCTGTTGTTACATCTGGTTAGAAAGTTATTTGGACTATCATAGTGCTGGAAATGCCTTCAAGGACATTATGCCTCTGACTTTTGTTCTGTCTGCACAAAGACCTGAATGCGGCCACTATGAATGGGTAAGTGATGAGAGGTGGAAGCATATTTTTTGTATGTCTACTGGTAGCGTAGTAGTTATGAATAGGGCTGAGAACTTTAAGGTCAGCAGTTCGAAACTCCCAGCCGCTCTGCGGGAGAAAGATGAGGCTTTCTGTTTCTGTAAACATTTACAGCCTCGGAAACCCTTTGCAGGGTCACCATGGGTCGGAACCGACTCAACGGTTCATAACAACAACAACTAGTCGGGTACTGTGCTAGGTCCTTACCTGTATTCTCTCACTGAATGCTCAGGAAAACCCTAAGAGGTTGGTGCCATCACCTCTGTCTTAGAGTTTTAAAAATCCTATAGCTTGGTCTCTTCTGCTAATGTGCCCATTGTTGTAGTTACTCACTTGAACTCACTGTGTCTACTACAAAGACCATACTTGTAACTTCTATGCTAAGTAGATTCATGAAGTGGTCTGTTGTAGTTTATTGCTTTATCAATATTGGCTGATCCAGTGACCCATCGCTGTCTATTCCCATGCAAGAAATACCTGCTAGTATTCTAGCGCTGTGGGTTAATGCGCCAGATTGCAAATCTGTTTGAACTGCAGGATCGGCGGTTCAAGTTCTCCAGCTGTTCCTCGGAAACCCTATACAGGGTCACTATGGGTCGGAATCGACTCGACGGCAGTTAACAACAACAGCAACATTCAGGGAGTCCTTCTGTGGCACCGTGGGTTATTGTGCTGGACTGCAAAGTCAGTTTGAATTGCAAGGTCGGTGGTTCAACTGCTCCTTGGAAACCATATTCAAGATTGCAATGTGTCGGAAGCAACAAGATGTATTCAGGACAGAAGAGTCAGTCTGTCTTTCTGTAAGCTGTTAATTCTTCCTATTCTCAGAAACCACCAGGAAATAAGGTGTGAAGACCACGTCAGCTGTCATGATTCTCTGTTTGCTGTGGAGTCGGATTTAGTACACAATTGCAACAAGTCTTATCTGATTTCTGGTTATATTATCTCTCCATTTGTCTCTAGAAGTCTCAACCACTCTCTTTACTCTCATTTTAATGTCTCTTCAACTTTCAACTTATTTCTTAGTGTAAGGTGTTGTTGTTGTTGTTGAGTGCCATCGAGTCGGGTCCGACCCATAGCGACCCTGTACAGGGTTTCCGAGGGTGTAAATCTTTACGGGAGTAGAAAGCCTCATCTTTCTCCCGCGGAGCGGCTGGTAGTTTCGAACTGCTGACCTTAAGGTTCGCAGCCCGATTCGTAACCACTACGTAAGGTAGAATCAGCAAAATATTTTTCAAAGAGTTCAGCAGCATTTCTTGTTTTGGACATCAGCTTAAAAATGTGTAGGAGTAGAGAGATATTGGAAACAGTGAGCACTCGCTTTATGCCCAATCCTTTCTCACACCTGCGTACTGGTGCACATGTGTGTATACACACAGACATTGGTAAGATGTGCCTGTTAAGTCAACCAACACGATGTATTTGTGTCTCATGTGACCGTATTCTCACGGACCCAGCGTTATAATTCCATGTTCAACCAAACACTGTAATTGAAGGTCATTCACCAAAAGACATTTCTGCCCTCTCTCACTCCTTCATATGAAAGCTGCTATAGAAGAGGTATTTTCTGAGTGTCTGAAGACTACAATAGATCAGTGACCTTGAAAGATGGTTTTGGAGCTTATCTTGGTTGGTCTTTATTTGTTCTTTCAAGCCCATAAATGACTGTTCTAGTTTCAGATTGAGCTGAGGTGGGTCCTGGGCAGGATAAGAAACTATTTCTCTCCTCGCAGGAACAAGAAGCTCACGTAGTAAACATAATGGTCTTCATTGCATGTGTCTTCAATATCTGCTTGCAAAGGGGACTTTTCATTTGCCAGCTTCTCTCTCCCAACTTGGGTTTCATACCCAATGAATGCATGGGAGTGTGTGTGTTTGTATTTGTGTATGTGTATGGTCTGAAGCATTAAAGAGGCAGATGGGTTGGAAGGGCTAGCACAGAAAGGGTAGTTCCTACTGAACAGATGTTTCTTGTGGGGCAATGCAAGTTGCCTTAGGAGCCTACATTTTCTGGCTCCTGCACCCCATTATCAAAGATCCGTACATCCTCTCACTAGGCAGCCTGCACACAGGTCAACCGAAATCATGGACAAATACAAAAGCATTTGCTTGGTCTGGATGGCGCTGACGATTCAAATGGATGTTTTTTATTTATTTGCTTCGGTTCTAAGATTTGGTGACTTTTGCTAGGAGACCCGTTGGCCCATTAGCTAGAACTAGGACTTGTTCTGTATAAATAAAACTCTATTTGTTAGTTTGAGGAACTGCAAAGTTGAGTAGAAAACCTATTTTTGCCCAACCAAAATCTATAGGAAATTAAACTAAAACAGAAGTCTTTGGTAAAAATCTGATATTATATTGTAAATTTAAACATGATTGAAAACATGATCTGCTATTAAGTGGATTTAGATAAAGAGTTGGTAAAATGTTGCAGGATGTTCTTTTGTGTAGAATGGCTCTTCTGTGCATTGGGGGTAGATTGGGGAATGAGTCATTGCAAGTGGGTGTGCCAATTTGTATTTTGCATTCTCAAAACGAAAACTGCAGAATGGGCTCTCCTGCCCATAAAGTATTTCACAAAAGAGCCCTAACCACCAAGACGGGCCTTATTGACTTTTCCCCTCCTCTCCCTATCCCACTATAACTTCAGGAATCTCTTGGGCAATAGCTGTATCTGTGACTAAAGGGAATACTGCTGTTGCTTTGTTGTTAAGTGCTGTCGAGTCACTTCTAACTCATAGCAATCCTGTATAAGGTATCCAAGGACCAACTGGTGAGTTCGAACCACCAACCTTGTGCTTCAAATAGGCCTTGTGGTTCTGTGCTTTATCTCACAGTAAAACTACTTTCTTGAGATTTTGGATGCTAGGCAATCCAAGTTGGCTACAAGAGGAAATATATGGTGTTGTTAGGTGTTGTTGAGTTGATTTTGACCTATACTGACTCTGTGTAACAGAGTAGAACTTCTCCATGGGGTTTTCTAGGCTGTGATCTTTACAGGAGCAGGTTGTCTCGTATCGTTCCCACGGAGCCATTGAGTAGTTTCAAACTGTCAACCTTTCAGCTAGTGCTCAACTATTGCACCACCAGGCCTTCTTTAAAAGCTGCATTTCTGAATAAATAAGAATATGAAGAGAAAAAACAACAACACAACGACAACATCTGAAAGAGTATCAAGAAACAATTAGTTCCTTGAAAGTAATTATCTGTATTTCTCTCCAGTGTGGTCCTGTTTGGGACATAGAACTGAAGACTTCTTTCTAGATGGTGTTACCATGGTCCACTCAGTCTGACTGATGTGCGGTTTTGCTCCATGGATGATTACCCAAGTCATTGTAGACTATCTCTTACTGTGTTTTTAGTGGGGTTTTTCTGTGAGATAGACTAGTTGGTAGGTGACATTTATTAACATCTGCTGCTATTTTTGTTTTACAAACCAGTTAAAAATGATCACTGAACTGGTACAGACAGTAAAGCAGTTACAACACTGTGCACCTTGGGTTACATTCAACCCTTTTCTAGATGTTCCTTTGTTTATCTTGTTGTTGTTATGTGTCATCCAGGTTGTAAATCTTTACGGGAGCCAAAATCCTCATCTTTCTCCCACCAAGTGGCTGGTGGGCTAGAACCACTGACTTTGTGATTCGCTGTCCAGAATCAATGAAGGGAAGCCCAGAGTTCCCTGACTTACCATTGTTGGACCTGTCAAACCTAGTGAGCCAATGAAAGTAGTAGTAGTTGTTGTTGTTGTTAAGTGCCATCGAGTACCACAGCGACCCTGTATAGAGTTTTCAAGGAGCGGCTGGTGAGCTTGAACTGCTGACCTTGTGGTTCAAACCAACTTTGCAGTCCATCGCATTAACCAACAGCGCCACACCAGGACTCCAATGAGTGTAAAAAGAAGGTTAATTGTGAGAACTCACTTTTTATAGTCTATAGTTCAAGGGGAACCCTGAGGGAGCTGTGGTTATCAGTGCTTGGCTGCTGACTGAAAGTTCTGTGGTTCAAATCCACAAGCCTTTCTGATGGAGAAAGATATGGCAGTTGACTTCCTTAAATATTTGCAGTCTAGGACACTCTATAAGGAGCTTTGGTAGCTTAGTGGTTACGAATCGGGCTGCAAACTGCAAGGTCAGCAGTTCGAAACTACCAGCTGCTCCGCAAGAGAAAGATGAGACTTTCTGCTCCCGTAAAGACTGACAGCCTCAGAAACCCTGCTCAGGGTAGCTATGGGTCAGAACCGACTCAATGGCACTTAACAACTCAAGGACACTCTATAGGGCAGTTCTACTCTGTGGTATAGGGGCACTACGAGTCAGAATCTACTCGATTAGCAGTGGGGTTGGTTTGAGTTCAAGGAGTGCCATACCTTTTATAATCTCCTTCGAAAAAGGCAATCTTGGTGTGGCCAGGGAAGACCTCAGAATGTGTGCTTATCACATGGGAAAACTGAGAACAAGACCATGACATCACAAAGCTCACAGATAGCAAACCTGCTTTCAAACCCACTTTCTGACTTCAAGTTCAGTACTATTTCTAATAAACTCACTAGCTCGTAAAACCACTACTTTCAACAACAACTGTTACTTATAAAGGCATTTTAGATAATATTAGTTAACATGTCTAGATGAGAAATCTGACACATTAGGTAGTTGGAGACTTACTCATTGTCATGAAATAGAATTAGATTTGAAAATTTATGCTCTGAGTCCCTATGTTTTCACTTCTTGTTTCTCCTAAATTACAGTTCTGTGGAACCCCTACCCAGACTCTCCCACTCTCTGTGTTTGCCCTCTTCACCCAGGTTTGGCCCTGTGCACATCCTCAGTTGCTTTATTGCAAATCTCTCTAAATCACCAACTCTGGTGCTATCCTGATAAACAGCAATGATCTCTTGAGTTAAACATTCTTATGAAATACTGGAGAGTAATTATATAGTTAAAATAAAAAGTAAAGTCATAAACTGTTCAGATTATTTCTGAATCTGTGCTGAACGTTTTTAATATGATCTAAATAGAGTCCTTAGGTGGTACAACTGGGCACCTCGGAAGAAAAGCCTGGTGATCTACTAAAAACTCAGCCACTGAGTATCGTGTGGAGTATAGTTCTACTCTGGTACATACAGGGTCACTATCAGTCAGCGTCAACTTGATGGCAACTGGTTAATGGTTTTAAGGTTGCAACCTCTTAAATATAAGCATATTGAGTATGAATGAAAAGACTCGAAAGCGCAATTATTCGATAAGGAAAGCCCCTGTAAGAAATGTTCTCAGAGCAACTGGCATAAATTAATCAGAGTGTAATTATTATAGACAATATGCCAAATAGGTGCTGATTGTATGGTGTGAGGATTAGAGATGAAAACTTTATTATATTGCATATAAAATGACAAACAGAATGGAAAATGATAATACTTCAACTGATTATAATTCATATTTATGTAATGTGTTCTGCCCAAGATCCCAACAAGTGCTACCAAGCTATCATTTTCTGTTGCCTCTGTGTGACAATAAACAGTCAGGGCTCAGCATATGTTTGTTTAAAGTGAGTTGTGATTATTAATAATGTTGCCATAATATTTAGGAAGTCTATACTATGTTCTGCTAGCAAGTCATTGAAGCCTCCTCCCAGTGATTGGGACATTGTGGCAGACAATACCTGACTTATCTTAGATTCCACCCTTTACCTGCATCCCCGGTTTTGTCATTCCTCAATAGCCTATGGGAACAAAATGAATCACATCAAAGGAATTTAAAATATCCTGGTTTGATCCCCACTGATGTCTCAGTACTGCCTCTCTGTCTCTATCAAAGTCTTCCGCCATTGTTTAGGAGTTTCCAGGAGCATCTCATATGTGATCACAAAAAAGTCTTCTCATGGTTTTCCTCTTGACCCCTTCCTTCCCCAATGGCAAGGCATTTGAAGCCACTAAGTACTAGTGCCTCGTTCATTCCTGTCAACATACCTGGATGTCCTCACTGCTTACCTGCCCTAATGTGGACTTCTGGTGCTCCTAAAATTGCAAACTCTTCAGGTAAATTAAGTTCAAAATCAGACTGACCAAAGCAGATAATTTTCTTTGTACATAGTAGAATCCAAAAATTTGTATTCATTTCAGTTATGGGAAACACCTTTTTGCTGTTGCAACTATAATAAATTATTTTTGTAATTTTCAAAGCTAACCATATATTGAAGGAGTTTCTTTACTTGCCTATTTTTAACTTGGGCTTCTGGGCTCAGAATTCCGAGACAAGTCTTCCTTATCCCATCCAACAACCAACATAATTAGGTACCCTCTTGTGTGTTCCCACATGGCTGACACCAAACACAACATCTCCTGTATCACACTGTAGTTGCCTTTTTCCTCCTCTGCATCTGCACCAGACTACAAGCTCCTTGGGGAAGGGTTGCTCCGGATTCACTCCCTTCCCTGGCCCAGCATAGCACCTAGTCCTGAGTAACCAAAAGATAAACCAAACCAGCACAAACTGTCTCCATTTCAATGGCTGATTTTTTTGGAAGTAGATTTTGCCAAGTGTTTCTTCTGAGGTACTGCTGAGTGGATTTGAACCATCCACCTTTTGGTTAGTAGCTGGTTGTTTACTCATTTGAGCCAACCAGGGAATCCAGTCCTTAATACTTGACTTAATGATTAACTAAATTATTAACATGTTTTGTAGTTAAGGAAGCAAAATATAAATAAGAATGTATAAAGTGTTTGGAAAACTACTTGAAAGAAGGGGAAAAAATCATTATTAAAATAACAACAACCGTAGGGTAAGCACTGGACTGCAAGGTTGGTTTGAACCACAAGATCACCAGTTAAAAGCTCAGCTGAAAACCCTACACAGGTTTACTATGAGTCAGAACTGACTCAATGCTACTTTATTGTTAAGTGCTGTCCAGTTGGTTCCAACTCATAGCGACCCTGTGTAGGGTTTCTGAGGAGCAGCTGGTGGGTTTCAACTTCAGGTCTTGTGATTTGCAGTCCAGTACAGATCCTAAAGCACTACACCAAGAGTCCTATACATATGTGTGTGTGTGTAGATATACATATGTTGTTGTTGTTAGGTGTCATCGAGTTGGTACCAACCCATAGTGACCTTATGCACAGCAGAACGAAACACTGCCTGATTCTGGGCCAATCTCATTATTGTTGCCACGCTTGAGTCCATTAATGCCACCACTTTGCCAATCCATCTCACTGAGGGTCTTCCTCTTTTTGTCTGACCCTCCACCTTACCAAACATGATATCCTTCTCCAGCGACTGGTATCTCCTGACAATATGTCCGAAATATGAGAGAACCAAGTTTGGCCATCCTGGCCTCCAACAAGCACTCTGGCTGCACTTCTTCCAACACAGATCTGTTGGTTCTTTTGGCAGCTCATGGCACTTTCAATATTCTCCTCCAACACCATAACTCCAATGCATCAATTCTTCTATGGTCTTCCTTATTCACTATCCAGCTTTCACATGCATTTGAGGTTATTGAAAATACCATGGCTTGGGTCAGGTGCACCTTAGTCTTCAAGTTGACATCTTTGCTCTTCAATAATCCAAAAAAGTCTTGTGCCGCAGATTTGCCTAATGCAATACGTTGTTTGATTTCTTGACTGCTGCTTCCATGAGTGTTGATGGTTGATCTAAGCAGAATGAAGTCGTTGACAGCTTCAATCTTTTCTCCGTTGATAGAAATGTTGTTTATTGGTCCAGTGGTGAGGATTTTGTTTTCTTTACATTGAGATGCAATCCATAATGAAGGCTGTACTCTTTGATCTTCATCAGTAAATATTTTAAGTCTTTTTCACTTTCAGCAAGCAAGGTTGTATCATCTACATACCGCAGGTTGATGATGAGTCTTCCTCCAATCCTGATGCCACATTTTTCTTCATAGAACCCAACTTCTCAGATTATTTGTTCAGCATACAGGTTGAATAAGTATGGAGAAAGAATACAGTCCTACCGCACATCTTTCTTAATTTTAAACCATTCAGATGTAGATATATGCATATGTCATTGTTAAGTACCATCAGTTGCTTACAGTGACTCTGAATAGGTTTCTGATAATGTATGAGGGTGAGTCAAAAATTATCCACACTTTGGTTATGGAATTTGTTTTAATCCACTTTTATAAAAGACGAACATATCATTTTTCAACATAATCTTCTTTTTTCAATACACTTTGTCCATCTCTCACAAGCTCTCACAGTCCCTTATTGGAAAAAAATGTTTAAGGCTAAATTGGGATCCACGAATGCACTGTTGTCTTTACTTCTTCATCACAGGTGAATCTGTGCCCTCAAAGGACTGTTTCAGGGAACCAAACAGGTGAAAGTCTGATGGAGCAAGATCAGGACTATAGGGAAGATGCTTTAATGCTTCAAAATGAAGTTTTTGCAGAGTGTCAACCGTGTGGGCAGAGGTGTGCAAACGTGCATTGTCATGCAAGATCACGTTACCCTTGGATAGCAGTCCTCTGTTTTTAATCTGAAGTTTAGGCTTCAGCTCTGCAGTGAGCATCTCAATGTAATGAGCACTGTTGATTAATGAACCTTTTTCCTGATAGCATTCCAGTACTGACCCTTGAGAATCCCAGAAAATGGTAAGCATCGATTTTCCAGCTGATGGTTAAATTTTGAACTTTTTCTTGGTCAGTGATTGAGGAAGTTTCCATTTCATACTCTGCCATTTACTCTCAGGCTCATAGTGATGAATCCATGTGTCAACACCAGTAATGATATTTTTAAAGGAACTTTTACCTTCCTATGAGTATAGGTCCAAATTTTGTTTGCAGATGTCCAAACACTTCTGTTTATACTCTTCTGTGAGTTGTTTCTACACCCATCTCACACAAACTTCTTGAAACACGAGTCTGTGGTGGATTATTTTATAGGCACTGCCATTGCTCATTTGCAAATGATTTGCCACGTAATCCACAATCATTTGTCTATTTGATAGAATCATTTCATGTGCATGCTCAATGTTGTCATCAGCATAGATGTGGACAGGTGTTTTAATATAACCAGAGTAAGGATAATTTTTTACTCACCTGCATATAAAACCTGGTATGCCTGTTTATATAAATGTTTTTGGTTTGATGGTGAGACAATAAATGAGAAGCTGTAACTGGCTAGAACTTATGTTGTCAAGTGCCATTGAGTCAATTCCGACTTATAGCGACCCTACATAGGATTTCTAAAGAGTAGCTAGTGGGTTTGAACTACTGACCTTTTGTTAATAGTCCAGTGCTTATCCTACAGCCATACCATTACTCCAGAATTTATGGTAACGCACATTTATTGACTCTGTGTATTGGCACTGACTTAGTCACTGACGTCCAGAGAAGGTAATAGAAATTAGTGCCACATCTTATTATTATTGTGTTGAAAGCATCCACACCACAAAACCTCCACCAGCACACCTTCCACATTTACAGCTCAATGACTTGGATTGCATTTTAATGTTATTGCCACAATTCTTCTATCCTCCTTCAAAATATTCTACCAGCATTAACACAAACGCAATGCCCCCACAAGCAAAAGCTTGCTTCTCCCCCTAACTCCTGGTAACCATTAATGATCTTTGTATTCTATGTATTTGCTCATTTCATATAAGTGAGAACATAACAGTTTTTTTTTTTTTAAGTTTTTATTGTGAATTGAGTGATAGTTTACATGGGGAAACATCAGTTTTACACTCATCATTTCATTGCAATGATTACAGTGTCCTCCGTGCATCATTATTCAACAGTATTTGCTCCTAGTCCCTCTGGTTTTTTTTGTTTTTGTTTTGGAAATGTACACAGAAACACTCAGGGATAAATAACCACTTAAGCAACCAAAGGGCACATTCTGCAAGCCTACCTCCTGGCCGCCAGCACACACCCTTTCTCTTTCCATAAGTCTAGAATCCTCAGCTGCTCTATTTCTCCATGTCCTCATAGAACATAACAGTTTTTATCCTTTTGAGACTGACTTATTTTGCTCAGCATATTACCCTTCCATCTTTGATCTAAGGAGTTTTTTACCCAGAGAAGAGGATATGATCTGAACACACATAAAAATAAAGTAGAGGGAGAAAACTATCACAAGTGAATTCCAAAAAACAGAATTAAACTGAAATAAACAATGAAAAATCATTAATAGGGTAAATGTGGAAAAAACAAACAAAACAAAACATTATGCTGTTAGAGATCATCCTTGAAACACAGGTAGAATTTCAGCAGGTAGAGGTGGAAGGAGAGAGGCAAGGAAGGTAAAGTCATCCTAAGAACTTTAGGATGATGTGTGTGGTTTATAGGCGTGGCATGCTATTTTTCAGCTGTGGTCCTGGCTGGAAACCAATGGCAGGCCCAAGAGTTTAATTGAAGACGCTTTTATGAACAAACACTTTACAGGCTGTGGGCATGGCTAACAGAACCTAAAGAGATAATGAGGAACTAGCAATAACAGGAAGCTGCTACCACTTTGGGCCTAAAAGGGGCAGGGAAGTAGGTGGAGTTACTGGATTCTGGAGAAGAACTTCCAAACCTGCCACTGTCAGACCATTGGTGAGCTGGGCATGCACAATAAATTCTCCTCTACCCCTACATCCTTCTCTTTCCATGCTCTGATCTGGTGGGTCTCCAATAGACACTCGACCAGGAGTCAGAGGGCCAGAGAGCCGGAGTCACGCAGCTGCCTCCCTCCCTTCACAGAGAAGGGTGGCGACTGGAACTGAGTTGGCAGAGAATAGATCCGTAATGATTTTCACTGATCCTAACGTTTTATTGAAAGTTCATTAGAAAACTGTTTGCAGCAGTGCAAAAGATATCTCAATATTTGATTATCATTCAAAGGGATTTTATTATTATTCAATGTACTAGAAATAACTGCTTTTAAGTCTACTTCATATGCTTCTGACGTCATGTCTTTGTTGTGGTGATGCTCAGATAAATTGGTGTTATTAGGAAAGGGGAGCAATGTAATATCAAGGAACCTGCCCTTGCCTTTCATCCTGGTATCTGGTAGAGTTGTGAATGGAGAGAACAAAGACTCTGAGAGGAGACTGAATTTGAAGATATTTCCTCAGTTTAGAAGTTCATTGTTTTTCCAGTTAGGCCTGGGTGTGGTTCTCATTAAATCATTTGAGAAATTACAGACCTATGTAATGTCTTTCAAGAGTCCCTGAGTGGTGTAAACATTTAACACATTTGATTATTGATCAAAAGGTTAGAGGTTGGAGTTCACCTAGAGGCTCTGTGAAGAAATGCCTAGTTGTCCATTCCTGAAGAATCAGCCTTTGAAAATCCTATGGAATACAGTTCTACTCTGACACACGCGGGGTCATCATGAGTTGAGGTTAACTCCATGACAGCTGGTGATGTAATACGGTCCACCACTCATGAGGAGGTGCCTGTGGAAAGAGTGAGCTCAGAGACATTCTGAAAGGGGGCATTGCTGAGGCAAGAGGAGCTCCGCTCTGTCTTGGTTCCTAAGAGTGGCTGCAAACAAGGCTTTGAATTGCATGTCCCATTTAAGCTTCTTTGTTTATCATTCCTAATTTCCTTGAGACTCTTTGACTTACCAAGAGCTGGGTATTTCTTTAGCAGGGATTTCTTGATAAATAATTCAACTGTCCCACCTTTTTAAAAACTCAATCCCATTAAAAAAATAAGTAAACACACGAGTGAATACATAAATAAAGGAACTGTCTAGTAGCTTCATTCCTATCCTTGTCTTCTTCTACACAACTGTTGAAAGCACGTTGAGTCAGTAGAAATTATGTAGTTTAGATTCTGACCTTCCTTTAATTTAGTCAGTACTGACATTCAGGTATAAGATGTGAGGACTTTGCTCTCCAACATGCATTTCCTTGTACTTTTTTTTATATGAAAGCGTATACCAGTAGCACAATATTGTTTTTCACATTATGAACTCTTTTTCCTGATTTCTTCTCCCACTTCTATTGTTTCAAACATTTACTGAATGTCTATTCTTGCCAGCCACTGTGCCAAGAGAAAGACCCATGGAAATAAACACAGACCCTGCCTTCAAGGAGCTGCTAGTCTAGTGAGGGGAAGAAAGACATCCTACAAGATGCTATTACAATACTGTGTCCAGTGCTGTGAGGTATTGAACATAGAGTGGAAGGAAGGACATAGGAGTGCTGTAGCATGGAGATTATGTAGGGAAGATTCTAGAAAAAGTGACATTGTAACCAATGTCCAAAGCAAGTCCGGAAGAATGAACTCCCAATTTTTTAAAAGTTTTTATTGTAAATTGAGTGATAGTTTACATGGGAGAACATCTGCTTTACATTTATCCTATCATATTTCATTTCATTGTAATGATTACAGTTCCCTCCATGCATCATCAAACAACCAAAGGGTACACCCCACAGGCCTGCCCCCCT